>NC_085136.1:230915852-230940852 GCF_035046485.1 Aedes albopictus
TATTTTTTTTTTCTAAAAACGTGGATGTGAAACAGTTCTCAACCGAGTTCAACCATTTTTTTTTTGAGTGTTGGCTGTTCATGTGTCGAATCCTTGAATGATAATTATTAAAAAAATCACATCAGTGTTATGATTTTTTTCATACATTTTTTGCATGAAAATAGTTATTTATGTAACGAGGTGCAAAAAGTTGATTTTTTCGGTACGAGTCGTACATTTATCCAACGAGGCTTGCCGAAAATATTCAGCAAGCTGTAACATTCAATAGAGTGCAAGGAAAATTCTTAAATTTTAACTGCTAGTTGTACAACTAGTTAGCTATTAATAGTACAAATTTGGGTTCGATTGGATAACTTTTCATGAAGTTAGAGCTACTGGGGATACTCAAAATAATTGGGACAGGTAAAATTTTCACTTTTCAAAAAATGTTCAACTCGCTGTAACTTTTCGAAAGGGGCATCAAATATTCTCAAATTTTTACTGTAAGTTCATCAACTAGTTGTGTATCAGTGGTCAAAATTTGGAAAAGATCGGGTTATTTTACACGAAGTTATAAAGATTCTAGAAAAAGGTATAATTATTCGATAGACAACTTTGAGCTGTTATATCTCCGGATTCAATGAACCGAATGCAATGAAATTTTGATCATTTATGACTTATATAATGAGCTTTTGAAAGCATGTGACTAAACTTAAAATTCTTTACACGAAAGAAAATTATAACGATTAGATTATTATGGCTCTCAAGAAAAATCAGAATATGGCGATTATCTGCCTCTGGCTTCTGATATTAGCGCGACAGTCACTAATCATAACAGCGTCACCAGATTTAAAAGTATATCATTCCATTATATGGGGTTTGACAGCAAGAACACTCATTCCACTGAGCCACTCTTGCCGTTCGTCACAAATACATTCAAAAACATCTGTCACTTCGCGAAATCCACGTGCTTTTGTTTTTGGCGGGAACACTTTTTCTTTTGTTTTGCCTTGCGACTGTCATGCGGCGGTATGCCTTGCGAGCGTACGACCGCCGCAGGACTCTAATAAAAGATAAGCGCGACAATATTTTTCTAATATCAGGCCTGGTAGCGAGTCACTATTTAGTGACTTGGTCACTATTTTCGTGTAAGTCACTATAAAGTCACTATTTTCAACACTTTTCAACTAAAGTCACTTTTTCTGTTAAAAAGTCACTATTTTAAACTATTTACTCATTTCACAAGAATGAAAAAAATAAAATATGACAAAATTTGGCAGAAACATTTTTGTCTAGACTTGTGCGCTTAAAAGTCCGCATCAGGCAGTGCGCTGTTTGCAAGTGGAAAAGTCCTAGCAGACAATAGGACATGAAGCTCAGCAGCGAAGCGAAAGTTATTGTTAGACGCAACTCGGTTCAACTTCTCGGGTTAACTCTGCTTGAATAGAAGTGTTTGTGTGCAATGGTATGGAACCTTTGGAACGCTGTAGCGCTTTTTAATATAACGAATGGATTATGATTTAACAAATTTTCTGTATGGTTTTAATAGAAGAACTGGTATGAATGGCATAGGGTTTTTGACCCCAGTCCCGGCACTACATGTAAACAAAATTGTGCATTACCAAAATTCCCAACGAAACGTTCAATTTCGTCCACTTCTTCCATCTGAATCTGATAGCTTGTTGCGTGAACTTGTTGTTTACAATGATTATTGTGAAGATTTTTTGCCGGAAAGTTTACTGCATTTAGTTCAGCGCCAATTCCCGACACCAGTGCCGAACTTCCAGCAAAACCAAATGGGAAATCACTTCGGCACCCATCTTTGTGCTGACGAAGTGCACTCGTCTGCGTTTGATAGTTGTTTTGAGCACTTGTGCAACTTCAGAATAAACGTGTAGCTCATTGACTGTGGGAGATGATTACCTACGAAATTACGTTTGGAAAATATGCGGCAAGTGATATTTTTATTTGTTTTGCTGTGAGGTGCCGGGCATCGACGCGGGTGCCTAAGTAGTTCGAAATCCTGTCTCAATTTTTGGTAGCTGTAATTTACAAAAAAAAACAAAAGTCATGTAGAAGTTCATGACCAACGACCAAAATGTTTGATGCATAATTATGTTCTCATATCAAGATCGTGCTTCAAAAATGTTTAAGAAGAACAGTTTTTGAGCGTTTCCTGAAAATCGAGCTCTATAGTTTTTAAAAATATAGAATTTATTAAAATTCAAAGATTTTGCGTTGCAACGAATTTTTTATGTTTTAGCATAAATAGAAAGCTAAATATTATATGTTTCGATCATCTGAACATAATTTTTGCATCAAATTAGTGGGATTCGAGATATTAGTGATTATATAGGCCTATCTTCTTAAATTTGAGCAAAATATCCAAAAATAATGAAGATTTATATATTTTTTCAGTAAGAAAAAAATTAATTGAAAATTCTTTCAGTTACAGTCAGGGATGCCATATATACAGATTTATCTGTATTATACAGATTTTTGAGCATCCGTACAGATTTCGTTTTATATGGAATACAGATTTTTGAGCTAGAGGAGCTATTTTATTTTTGTATGGGATACAGATTTTTCACCCAAATTTTGTATGGGATACAGATTTTTGGAAATTGCGATACAGATTTTTCAAAAAATCATCTGGCATCCCTGGTTACAGTAAAAATTTCAGCTCAATCGGAGCATTGGTTACGGAAATAGAGATGTATGAAGGGAACAACTTTGCTTAAAAATAGAACAAAAATCGATTTCAAACGGTGCAACCTAGTATGGAAAGTCGAAAAAAAATCCCCTCTATGGTAAATCGCAAATTATTGCACACTTTAAAAACGCGCCAATTGTTGCACACTCCATGCTTTTCTTATGAGATGTGCAACAATTGACGTGTTTTTAAGGTGTGCAATAGGCGATTTATCATACTGTATTTTTTTCCCTTCACGTTCTCGAACTCAGGGCATGATTCTACACTAAAAATGATCATCAGCTTACCGAATTAAAATGCTGTAAACTTGCGTAAAAGGTAATAGGAGATTTGCATGCTGCTGATGATTTATATCCATCCTAGACATTTATCCAATGATTCATTAGAATCCTACTTTTTTTACTCTTTTACTTTTATTTTTTGAAATAAACTCTTGAAATTATTCATGGACATTGTATAGAAAGCCGGCCAAAATTTTAATCATAAATTCAAAGTTATTTTCAAAAATAAATTTTCAAAGAACTAACTTATGCAAAAATAAATTTTGTAATTTTGTGAGAGGTTCTTTAGTTACCTACAAGATTACCGGGAAATAATCTAGAAAATATTGCACTACTTTACATAATGAGAATCATGATCTTCTACACCAACGGCCACAATCAATCATGAATATACATGTGCATTTTTCAAAATCGTGCTCCAAGTCGCTGTGTGTCCATTCGATTGTGTTTCAAAACAAATGGAAAAAAATATATTTGTGAAACTCGTCCAGACAATTCCAGAATTTTCACTATAAACTACTGTACTTTTTTTCAAAAATATCCATAAAAACTGCATTTCTTCCTGCAGATAGTTCTACACGATCTCTGCCAGAATATGTTTTTTTAAATGGTCAAAAGTGGCATTGAGAACTTTGCTACTCGCGCTCTCAAAAAAATATGCGACAGAAACTTCCATGATTTTTTTTCTGCGTTCTTGGGATCATCATTAACCCACGAGCGATCGCGCTGTTTTATTTTGTACAACACGTAGAAAAAAATCTCGTTTTTTGTATTCAGCCTTAAGCTGTTAGTACACAGGTTCGAATTGGTATTTGTCCAAAAAGAAACAAATGCTCAAACATTTTGTTTGACTCGATCGAATTTTCATTAGTGTCAAACTGATGTTGTTTCTTGAGTTCTTTCCTTGTCAAATATTTGACCTTGTGTACTTCAGACCTTAGCGTGGTGCTGATGGTGGTGGCCAACCGCGCGAGTTATCAAATTTACCATCGCATTGTAAAAAAAAAATGTGAGCAACCCGTCTCGAATCAAGAACCTCGTAATTGTCAGCCTAGCATGCTTACCACTTGGCCATCGTATCACTTGCTGTGAACGGAAACAAAACGCATTCATCAAACAATTCGTCAATCATAAAAACGCAATGTGGATCAGGTAATGATCAAACAAATCAACCGTTTTGGAGAACATGGATGGCTCAGTTGGTATGATGACATGACGCCCGTCCTATGAATTGCTGCATAATTGTAAGCCTTTGGCCTTAGGCCACAATTTGGGCAGCAATAATGTATAATTGGTCTGGGGAATCTGATCAACTGTGTAAAAGCTATCCGCACATGTTCCAATTCCTTTTTTCAATAACTTTAAACTTTCATGACAAAGTTTGCTATGAACATGTTTATTCAGTTTTATGGGATCGGTTCTCGGTCGGTCCTGGTACTTTTCGTAATGTAAATTTTTTTGACTTCCTTGAACATTGTAATCTTCGTGCATGCCACACGAATCGAGGCGTATGAGATTATATGCAGAGTGTAATGCTGCCGTGTGCAGCATAGTTGTCCCATGTTAATAAGGATTCCCATAGAACATGGGACAACTATGCTGCACACGGCAAAAAGTAGGTATAGTTTTCATGGGATTAGGCAGCATCCATTTATTACGTAATGCACGTACCCTGTCTTTTGTTTTTCCTCCCCGCTGTTGGGGAAATTAAGCCACTGCGATTTGTTGTGTTGTGTGTGGCATAGGTTGTTCAAGCAATCAATGCTTGTTTTTCTTATGGATGACATCACTGTTTTTTTGAGGTGGTGTGCTATCTGTGTCGCAAGCCGCTGGCTTAATTTTGCATCCTGGGGTCGAATAGTTGCCAATGGATTACCTGCAAGGGGCGCGTTCACAGCAGGCCTGCTAAATATCAGTATTAGTGCCTGTTTTTCAGCCGAAAATGAATGACTGCGGCGGTCGTTTTCAGTTCCTCGATGTGAGAACTGACAGAGCCCGAGGGCTTCATCCGTGAGTGACCCAAGAAGGTCAATTTCCAATCATCCACACACTACTCATGCGACAGGCCATTCGTCTCAAGCGGTGGCTTGTGAGAGTGAGTGCCCTATACGCTACCACGGGCAGTGAAGAGAATTGTCAGACAAAAGAGACACAAAACAAGCAACAAAGAAGGTGCGACGATTACTCTTTATCCCTACTGGTAACAGATAATGACATGATCTCGAAATTTTTTGTTGCAGACAAAACGGAAGCTGAATTTGTTGCGTACTTTTCAACTCGTGAATAATCAATTATTGCTAACTCAAAGTCGAAACTGTTTGATGATAGAGCTTCACCAGAGTTGCAGTGTTTACCGACTCGAAGTTACCGTTCGAAAATCGCAATGCAAGGCTTAAAAATCTCTAAACTCGTGGTGTACGATGTTAATCCCATTATTTTCAAGTTGGGACAAACTTCTGTCGCATGGGTTTGTTTGTCGCAACAAATACAGGTTGCGACATTGTCATTATTGTTGCGCGATGATTGAATTTTGATTCACTGACCACGGGTGAAAACACTCAACTACAGAAAATTGAATGGAAATTTAGCCCTGTCAGCTCTCGCTTTCAGCACGCTGCGTGAATTTTTGTACACGGCTAGATACTATACGAATCTCACCGTGTGTCAAAAAATCACAATAAATGTGTCCGAAACGTTTGATTTTTTTTTTATTGCAACAGACTGGAAACCAAAAACAAAAAAAAAATAAATACCTGGTTAAAAATTAGGTAGGTGGTACAGCCCTGCATCGTTGAAAACTACGACATATAAATGATGGGTATAAAATCCCAAACCCTAAAAACTTAAGACTTTCCTGAAAATTCATGGAGTTATCTCAAGTCAAATTAAATTCCTTGATATTTCCAGGTATTGTTCAGGTAGTAGACACCATATTTCTCAATTGTAGAAAACCTTAAAAAATATCATTCAAAAGTTTACAAAAAGCTAGCTTTAAGGGATGTTTCTGAACGCTTAAACTTCAATATTTTGAGCATTAAAGACATTGGTGTCTTCAGCAAAGTTGTTTATGAGTTTTAATGATTTTCTACCATTTTTGTGTAGTAACTTTGTTTTTAACCCGGGAGCGACCGCGTCGTGTACTGAGTACAAGCACCATGAAAAAATCACGCTTGTGGTACACAGCGTGTGCGTGGTGCCGATGAGGGGAACAGGGAATTTTTCATTTCATTTCAGCCACCGTTAACCTTTGAGGACGCGCGCCATCAAGCAACCGAAACTGCACCGCGCTCGCGTTGTATACAAAGAGCGAGGTTTTTTGGTGGTGTTGTACTGTTTACAACAGCGCGCGCGCTGAAGGGTTAATGAATGTTTAGACCGCTAAAGCCAAAGCAGTAAACTCGAGGGATCTCAAAATTTTAAGAAGATTATTGCTCTAGATCATTCCAAAGCATCCATCTCTTTTCTGAAACTTTTAGTAACTTCCAGAAGTTTTACGAAAGTTTAAGAATTTTGATGTTTTAGAACATTCCAGAATTTTCTTATTATTATTTCTAAAAAGTCCAATAACTCCCAGAAAGTGCTTGATATTGCTATGGCGAAGCATTTCAATGGCATACCATAGTATTTCAAAACGGAAATTACGGACAGACAGACAGACAGACAATGCTGGGATTTTATATAGTGTAACCAATATAATTTGGAGTCCCATATATGTTGGACCACCTGGATCGTATTATCACAACTTTCATAGATTTAATGAAAAGATGACGTAAATTTTTAGAATCATTCGCTAAATATCATTATTATCATTATTTAAAATTATTTATTGTCAATCTCATCATCTGTGCGGGTGTCGCAACATGTTTACAAAAAGAGAATGTGGTGCTGGGGAAACTTTCAGATGTAAACAAAAACGTTCATCATTCTAGCACAGTGATCCTCAGCCTAACTGTCTTTGCGGGCCAAAATTGAATTTTGAAAAGAGACTGCGGGCCGCAAGTCATTCAAAAGTTTATTATCAACAACTTTCAAAAATCAACACAAAATCCATTTGTTTGTTTTTTTTTTCTATTGAACAAAAGAAAAGAACTAAACAATCAGGAGTTATCGGGAAATTGAATTTCACTTGGAAAAATCCTAAAAATTTTTCTGATAATCGCAGGAAATTAAAAACAGGTCTTCAAGAAATTTAGCGTAATATTTAGGTTTTGAAGTTCTTGGTATTAATAATGTTATATCAGACTAGTTACTTTAAAGACATACGAAATTTAAGCAATAGCGACGCTGTCTAGAACAATATGGACCTCTTGAGGAATATTGTGGATAAACTTACAGCGTACTTATAATCTGCGTTATAATATAAGTGCAGAATTCTGGAAGTCCTAGACACGAACACGGACAAATTTCTTGTAAAACCCCTGGATCCAGTTTTGACAAATTTACGAATGAAGAATCTTACTGCAGCTAAGCGATTTCCTGAAAAGCGAACCCTTTATTTAAAAACAAGATATTGGAACTGTGAGGTTTTTTGAGACTTCTCGTGAATTTGTAAATTCGTGGGGATTTCAGGAATCTCGGAAGGAATTCTGAAAAACTGCCTGGAGATACTGTTGTGGAAATCATCAATGATTTTTTTTAAGTTTTTCTTGCATAATTACTTGGAAGCAAATAAAGAAAAACCGGCATTGTATGCAAGTATTTGTAGCCAATTTCGAATAAATATTTTAAGAGGAATGCTCGAAAGCATTGTTAGGGGAATGAATCCCTGCCCAATCCCTGAAGATTTAAGTGAAATTCCGAAAGCTTGGGCAACACTTTCTCTTAAGAAGTGTAGGCGAAAGTTTTGTAAAAAATGAAATAGTTTCCTGCTAGAAGTGCTGAATATAAAATATATCGAATACATACATATTTTTCATCGATAAAAAAAATAAATTATATTAATTTTATTTTTGTGAAATTAAACAAATTACGTATGGCGAGTTCTGCCACAAGCTCAAAATACATGGCAGTGAACCTGTGAAATTTATCCTTAACTTATTATTAAAGCTAAACACGTCGTTCGTGGGCCACTTTCTAATACATTTCAAAATCAGTTCGCGGGCCGCACAAAACCTGGTTGAGGGCCGCATGCGGCCCGCGGGCCGCAGTTTGGTGAACACTGTTCTAGCACATTGAATTCGCAAAGTTCGTCGAATCAGCCTTTGTCAATCAAGTAATTGGGATGTGATCCAGCATATTCAAGTGGAAGATTCTTTGAAAATAGTTTCAAACGGATTTAAACACCGGGTGTCCCAAAACATATACTGAAGAGGATCCAAAATGGATTGGGGTGTCCAGAACAGTAGAAACTGATGCAGCAAAAAACAGCTATTTTTATCAATTTTTCCGCCAGAGATGTGGGTATACACCTTGTGGGTATTTTTAACGGACAGTTGAAGTTTTTACGATCACACTAACATCATCATTATGTTGTGTAACACCCCCTGAATATGTTTGATTTTGACTTAAATTCAAATTAAGCTAATATCCTCTAGGGGTCCAAAATTCGACTGTTACCCTGTGTGATTGTTTTCAAATTTACCATCGCATCGCATCACACTTAAAAAAAATATAAGTAACAGGTCTCGTACCACGAGCCTGCTGATTGACAGCCTTACATGCTTACCACTGGACTATTGTATCACCCATTGAGTAAGGGAACAAAACGCATTCATGAAGCGATTAGTCAACCATGAAAACGCAATGTCGATCAGCTAATGATCAAACAAATCAATCATTTCGGAGAACATGGATAGCTCAGTTGGTATGATGACATGTCGCTTCCATATGAATATTGCTTCATAATTGTAAGCCGTTGGCAACAATTCAGGCAACAATATGTAAACTTGGGGTGGCGAATCTGATCAGCTGTTAAAGCTATCCACATATGTTCCAAACTTTTTTTTCATTATTTTAAATTTTCATGACAATATTCGCAACAAATATGTTTATCCAGTTTGTTGTATTTGCTGCGCTGAGCAGGGTGACGGGATCGATTCTCGGTCGGTCCTGGTATTATTCATAATGAAAATTACTTTGTTTTCCTTAAGCATTGTTATTCTTCGTGCTTTCCACACGAATCGAGGGGTATTAGACTCTATCCAGAGTGCAATGTAGGTGTATCTTTGTTTCCGCATGTTGTGCAAACAATCAATGCTTGTTTTTCTTCTATATGACACCACCTGGGGTCAAAAAGTTGCCAATGGATTAACCACATGGGGCGAGTTCACGGTTGTCAGCAGGAGTAAAATCATTTCATTTTGTATGGCGAAAAGCATCTAAACTCAAATTTCTCGAAATGAAAAGCTTTTTCCCGAAAAAAATATTTGGTAGGCACCGCTCGTTATGTGAAAAGAAAACACTTGCGAATATTTATTACATATTACCATTATAAATAACACTAGTTTACAGCATTTTTGAACTTGGTAAGCTGATGATCGTTTTTGGCGTAGAATCATGCCCTGAGTTCGAAAACGCGAAGGAAAAAAATTACAGTAGAGCGGAAATTTTTTCGACTTTCCATACAAGGCTAATGATTTGAAAACGATTTTTGTTCTATTTTTAAGCAAAGTCGCTCACTTCACACATCTCATTCTCCGTAATTAATGATCCGATTGAGCTGAATTTTTTACTGTATCTCGCCTACATATGATATGTCAAATAAACGTTGAGAAAGAATTTTTAAATTGTTTTTTTTTTTTATCATTGAAAAAAATACATTTCTTCATATATTTTTGTAAATTTTGCAAAAAATTAAGGAGATCGTCCCCAAATCTCGTCAATATCTTGAATTTCATCAATTTGACGCAAAACCTGATCGATCGAATGGTATTATATTCAGCTTTTATTTTATGGAAAAAGATTTGAAATTGGTTGAACAAAACGCAATATATTTGAATTTTAGTAAATTCCATATTTTAAAAAGTTGTAAAACTCAATATTGAGCCAAAACTCAAAAACTGTTCTACTTTAAATTTTTTGATGCACGGTTTCGAAATCAGCGCTAAATTATGCTTCAAAAATTTTGGTCGTTGACAGAAGTTCACGACTTTCGTTTTATTTTGTAAACTAGTGTAATTATTTTTTTTTGTACTAGCTGCCTCGTCACACGTCATACTGCCTGCCTACGTGGGCTTCGTGACCGTGCGGTTAGAGGCGTCAACCTTCTTGGACGTATCGTAAGCTCGAAGTGTGGGTTCGTTTCCCGCTACAGTCGGTGAAAATTTTTCTTCGAACGGAAAATTCTCCACTGGACCACTGGGTGTTTCGTGTGTTGTCCGTTGTCTTATGTAAGTGATTGTGCAGTCTGTGCAACCTCTGGTTGAAGACGGTGTAGTGTCTTTTTTAACAAGCATGGGAAAACTCATTCGCTCACCCGAATGCCGGCGATGCATAATAGCCAAAAGAACGCCAACAACCCAATACTGAGTGAGAGCACGGCGCACCATGAACGAACGCAACACGAACGGCTCGCAACCGAAGCGAATCAGGACAGAAACTAATAGAGCAGTGCTTCCCAAACTGTGCGCCGCGGCGCCCTGGTGCGCCGTGAACATCTCTCAGGTGCGCCGCAGGCTCTTGGGCCAAAACACAAAGAACAAACTCTTATTATTGAAGGCAGAATTTTTAGCTGTTTTTGTATTGTTTTGTAAAACTAGTGTCAAATCAAACCCTTTTTTGTATTCGATACCAATGTTTTGGCTTTTTTGTGGAAGACTTCAAAAGAAAGTCATTCGAAGGGGTTTTCCCTCTTCAAAAATTTTCAATTAAATAGTGAATATTCCAGTCTACGAATGTTTTCCGGAATTTATTATGTCCTCATGAAACATTTAGATTTTTACAAAATTTTTATATATCCGAAATTTTGAAAATTTTCGTAGGTCTCTCAAATTGTTGGACTTCTTATGATTCGGCTTAGTTTTAGATTTTATCAATAGCTTGTAATTCAAAGTAGGTATTTCCAGAAACTGTTTTGAAGTTCTTTCCATAATACTATCATCTATAAGTACTGTCAATCTCCAGGTCTTCGAGCTGTGTCAAACATTTCGGGACAATATTTTTACTCACATCACTATCATAACTTGTTAGTTTGTCTCTATGATTAAGATTTCCTCCTATAGACTGGTTTAGCCCCTTATCGTGAAAAATCTGCGATAATTTATGTGTCGATTTCATGCATGATTCTGAAACCGCTTTTTTTGAGTTGTTGAGTTGAGTTTTTTAAGTACCGAATACAAAAACATGACCCTTCACCGTCACTGTCAGCCGTTCTGACAGGTTCTGAACAATTCATTTTTATATCTATTTTCCCTTAAATTTGGTAATCTAGGTACTTTATTTAAAAATTAAAAGTTTTTCAATGCAATCCTTCAGAAATCTAAAATTTGTGTTAAGTTCTGCGAATCTTTAAGCATTTTTTCTTTTTTTATTATAAAAAAGCATGACATTGAAGGCTTTTATGCGATTTATATTTGTAATTTTGAACTGAAGGTGTTCAAATTATTAATATTCTTTGTAAAAAGTTGTTGGTGCGCCGCGAAAATTTTGAAAATTTCAAAAGGCGCCGCGGTAGCAAAAAGTTTGGGAACCTCTGTAATAGAGTGAAATTAATCAGCTCAGGATCGGTGTACGAAAAGAACGTTCGCTCTCCTAACTGCCGAGTGGTATTCAGCTGATTCAATCAAAACGCTCTCACTGATTCAATTCCCAGTGCTTCCACACCCTTAAACGAAAGTACACAGCGAATGAGTAACATGCGAGAAGACAAAGGATTTTTCACTCATATTTGTGTACGACTGGATGATTTGGCTAGTCAAGAACTAACAAATGATGGACCGTTTGTATCAAAATTCCACCACAAGGCGGCGCTAGTGAGCATACAAATCTTATGCTCCATATATCTCAGGACTCTGATCACTTAGAAAGTTGATGTCTTCGGTGATGTTGTTAGCTTGGTGAAGGCCTCTCAGTTGATTAGCTGATTGGTTCAATGTTCTGCCAGTAGGCGGCGCTAGTTGCAAATTGATTGAAGCATGCAACTTTTATTTAATATTTCGAATATATTCAGCAAGCTGTAAAATTTTCTAAGGTAAACCAAATATTCTCAGATTTTTCCTGCCAGTTGCACAGCTAGTTAGCTATGAACGGTACAAATTTAAACTCGATTGGACAACTTTACATGGAGTTGGAGCAACTCTAGTAAAATGTTTCATATTCGAGTGTTCTTCGTAAAATTGCTATATCTCTGGATTAAGTGAACCGTATGAAATGAAATGTCGCACAATTATGACTAATACATAGCTCTTTGAAAAACCTTTAACTTGACTTAGACACGTTCAAAGAAAACAAAATTTACAGCTTGTTGATTACTTCACGAAAAAAAAATCAATCATTTAAATGATTTTGCAAATGTGTACCTAGTGCCACTTAGTGACGTAATTTCGAAACAAGTGGACCATTAACTGTAAGCTCCTAACTAACTGAATAACATTGCCGAAAACACCATCTTTCTAAGTGGTGAGAGTCCTGAGATATATGAAATTTAAAATTTGCTTGATCTCTGGCGCAGCTTATTGGTGGAATTTCCAATTAAACGATCCATCACCATCCATCATGGAATTGTAAATGAAATTATTAGAAAGCAGGTTTTTGAATCAGTTTAACCAGATGTTCGACATAACAATAACACAGCGCAACATTTTTTTCTCTCAAGAGCAAACTTATGTGTCTCTGACAGATTTTGGGCCGCTGAATCCGGGCTCAGATTTGCTCCAGCACGTCACAATTTTGTGCTATACCTCAATCTATAGGGCAAAATATGCGATTTTGGGCTTTTTTGACTGCATGCCATTATGGATGGAAATATATTTTTTAAGTAATCAAAGGATAAATTCACAGTTCGAAAAAAACCTGTAAAATTATGACGGATCGAATGTAACAAAAGGACCCCGTCACATATGATGGAAATTTTTGTGCGATCTTAAAATTACATTGCAGATATTTGTTAGAAAAAATAAAGAAAAATTGAGATCCGACCGAGAATTGAACTCAGATCCTTGGAGTGTGAGTAGCACGCCCGAGCTCTCTCGGCTATCTCAGCTTGTTGAATAGCGGACAGTCAAAGGTAAACTGCTTCTACCATAATGCACGCATTCCCGACATGCTCCGACTGCTGCAAAGAGTACTGAGAGAGACAACGGGGAAACCGCCACAGCTGCGAGCAGCCGTTCTTTAGCTGACGACGGAGAGTGGCTGGCATGGTTTATAGCAGATGCATGTAAATTTAAAGCGCACATGCTTTAAAATCTGTAAACAAACCGTCTGACCAGCAGCGGACTGCTCGGCTGACGTTGAATGTTGGCGATTTACATTTTTCTGTCGCAAATTTCAGTTGATCTTCAATTTACGTGTTGTATAACTTTCATATTTTTTTGCTGTGTTGGTAGATTAGCATCTTAATTAACGACTCATGCAAAATATTTCGTTTTACCAAATCAAATTTGATAGATTTAAGCATTTTATGTCAGTACATAAATAACTTGCATGCAACTTTTGGAGTATGACTTGTATGGGAATTATCGAAACTAACATAAATCGCTCAAAACCATCAAATTCGATTCGGTAAAATGAAATATTTTGCATGAGTCGTTAATTTAGATGTTAATTGACCATTATTTACTTTGATTGGCTAAACAAATATTTCCATGCTGTATGGTTTGCAGTAAAAAAAAACCAAAAATCGCATATTTTGCCCTATAAATTGAGATATAGCTCAAAATTGTGACGTGCTGGAGCAAATCTGAGCCCGAATTCGGATTCAGCGGCCCAAAATCTGTCAGTGACACATAAGTTTGCTCTTGAGACATACCAAAAGTCAATTTTTGTTACGCTGTGTAATGGGGGAAAGGATCAACAATTAAAAAGAAACTTTCTAAAACACAATATGTGTCTTAAAACTTAAACAGTTTTGTCTTCGTAAATACGGCTCTGGGCCCATTGTGCAGTGTGGCGGCTTTATCACTTCCATCACCAAGCCACGTTTGTGTTGTTAATGATGGCTTTCAGCCTCGCGTCTATCCATGTGCAGTTGTAGCCGTACTGGTTAGTGCGCAGGGTACTGTGAATCGCCGTTATTGTGTCTCGGTTCGATTCCCGCCGCCGGCCGTATTTCTTTTTAAACAAGTTTAGGTAATTGATGCCGCCGCTGCTGCCATGACCCGTCTAAAAATAGAACAAATAAAGAGAAACCAATGCGACAGAGCATAACACGCACACATGCGACATTTTCCTTTTCCAGATTCTAGGAAGCCAATACAATTTTTGGTATTCTTCATTACACCAACGAACCTAACCTCAAAATGACTGACATGAGCATGAAAAAGACGGCAACAAGATCGATAAAGTAGACTATATGATCCGTCCTTTTCGTGCATGTGTGTGGTCTGTCAAAATGACCTGTGAAGTATTGGTGTTGTTGGTGAAATGAAGAATACACCACCTCTATCTCTTTCGCTCTTTCAGAGAGTTTGAAAATAACAGGACCAGTACCTGTCAAATTTGACAGGTGTTGGTCCTGTTGTTTTATAATTTTACGTAGGAGAGAAACAGAACGATTTCTTGATGACGTCACCGTGCAATGGAGTATACTGCCACCTACCAATTTTTGTATTTGCAAAGCCTTAATACAATATTTGTATATCTTGATTGAACTGGTGATCGATCGACTGTAACGTTTAATCTTATGATTTTCGGCAACGCAGTCTTTATTATATTAAACGAAATTTAAGCTATCTGCCCGACGTTTCGACACTGGATTGGTGTCATCTTCAAGGAGTAAATAATCGATTCGTTATATGTCCAATGTTTAGTCTAACGGTAACTGTCGTGGTTGGTGGTTTTAGGTACATACTTTCTGAACTCAAACTGTAAAAATTATTCTTTTTTCTCGCACAACTTGTATCGGAAATGGCGCAATTTGACTTTGAGTCAAATTTTACAGTTTGAGTTCAGAAAGTATGTATACCAGCGGACCTGGTGTGGTGGTTAGAACACAAAACTATCACGCCGGGGACCTGGGTTCGAATCCCACTCCCGACATACTCACAAAATGTGGGTTCTTCCTTCGGAAGGGAAGTAAAGGGTGGGTCCCGAGATTGAACTAGCTAGGGTTAAAAATCTCGTTAATACAGACAGGGCAGATAGCTTAAATTTTGTTTAATATAATAAAGACTGCGTTGCCGAAAATCATAAGAATATATTTGTATATGTTTCAAACCGCATTGTATTAGAATTTGCCAATCTCCGGTTGCGTGCAGTTTGATGAAAAAGTATTGTTAAAAAATATCCTCAAGTGGTAATTTATGAAATTGCAAAAAAACGTTGTACGCAACTCGATGCAGAACTCGATTTTTACAGCACTCATCGTAATTATCCAACTCGGCAAGCCTCGTTGGACAAATGTACGACTCGTGCTGTAAAAATCTTCGTTCTGCACCATGTTCCGTAAACTACTATTACCATCAGGTTTTGCTACCAGCCCGATATCGATCATTTCAAACTGTTTTTCAGGACTAACGTCACTAAATTTATGCAGACAGTGTTTTGTTTTATTCCAGTAGGATCTAGGACCGTAGGGGCATGGGGTCCTGTTTTGGGCACTAGGTGCTATAACTCAGTCAATTTTGGGCCATTAAAGTGGGAAGTGGCGCCACTATTGTTGAATTATGATTATACCAGTATAATTTATATTGTTATTTATAATTTTCTTCGGTGTTAAGATTTTTGAGTAAAGGTGAAAGTTTTTTATAGTTTTTTATATAAGTCATGAATGGTTAAAATTTCATTGTATTCGGTTCATTGAATCCGGAGAAATAACAGCTCAAAGTAAGCTATCGGCTTATTATACCTTTTTCTAGAATCTTCATAACTTCGTGCAGAATAGCTCGATCTTTGCCAAATATCGACTACTGATGCACAACTAGTTGATCAACTTACAGTGATAATTTTAGAATATTTAATGCATTTTTCGGAAAGTTACAGCTAGTTGAACATTTTTTGGAAAGTGAAGATTTTACCTTCCCCGATCATTTTGTCTATCCCCTGTATAAGCAATTCGTACAGCTTCAACAGCATGGTTACTTGAATAGTCAACAAAAAAAAATCACTTCACAGGTTTGAAATTGACTGAGTTATAGCTGCAAGTGCCCAAAATAGGTACCCTTACCCAAATGGTCCCAGACCCTATATGGTTTTCAAATTTACCATCGCATCGTACCACACCAAGAAAAAAAAAGTACGAATAGCAGGTCCCGGTACCACGAACCTTGTGAATGTCAGCCTCGCATGCTTACCACTGGACTATAATATCACACGGTGGGGAAGAGCACAAAACCCATTCATCAAGCGATTCGTCAACCGTGAAAACGAAATGTGGATCAGCTAGTGACCAAACAAATCAATCGTTTTGGAGAACATAGATAGCTCAGTTGGTATGATGACACGTCCGCCCATGAATATTGCTGCATAATTGTAAGCCGATGGCCACTTATGTTCCAAAACTTTTTTTTTTCAAACTTCCATAACAATGTTCGCTATGAACATGTTTATTCAGTTTGATGTATTTCGTGCGCTGAGGGGGGTGACGGGGTCGACTCTCAGTCGGTCCGGGTACTTTTCGTAATGAAAATTACGTTGACTTCCTTGAGAATTGTTAATCTTTGTGCTTACCATACGAATCGATGGGTATGAGACTATCCAGAGTGCAATGTGTTTAGATTGTTTCAGCATGATGTGCAAGCAATCAATGCTTGTTTTCTTATAGATGGCACCACCTTATTTGAGGTGCACACCTAGAAAATATCATGTAATTTTAGGTGTCCTGAACCTGACATATACGAGCATCATCAAAAACACAAATTTAGAGGTTCTAACATGTAAATTTACGTCTTTCAAGACACCCCAAAATAAAATTTATTTTTAGCGTCTAGCAATCGCTAGAACCGATTTAACAGATGAAACATAAAAAAGTAAAATATTGCCATGCATGGGATACGAACACCGAATCTGCTGATCATGAGTCACATCTCTTACCTCTCGACTATTTCACCGAGTTAGAAGGTGGCTGATGAACGTGGTACTGATTCTACGTTTCTAGTGAAACGGATTTGTTGACACGTAACGCAACCAACCAGCACTTACATGATGCGCGTAAAATTGAGTCCAATTTGTGATTCAGTCTCGAAACGTTTACGTTTTTTGGTGATTCCGTTCCGTGGAAATTTCAGAATTTCTAAGTGTGTGAGGTATCATCTGTGCCGCAAGTCGCTGGCTTGTACATAATCGCAGCGATTTGCACCTTTGGGTCAAAAAGTTGCTAATTACTGTTTGCTTCTTGTTGCCATTTTCCAACCGTGTTGCGCATGTAAGTTTCGAGTGGATATGTGTGGGTGGCGCCGTTGTTTATGTAAAAAAACACGTGAATCACGAGTGCTGTCTTCAATTTCGTAGCGCAAACTTCGCTACCACTTTACACTGTTGCCATGTTGATCAAATTTGTGCCTCTACCGGTTCTCTAGCCTTCATTGAGCTGTTAAGCCTGGAACACATAGCATCCGTTCCGTCGAGGTTTGCGTTTTTTTTTCAGTTTTCCCATGGGAAATGTGTCAAACTACTGTCACGCACACTCAAACGTATGCATTGTGTGGGGCACTTTAGCTTCCCATCGTATGCATTTCAGAGATTTTGTTTTTCAAAAGTGTTTATGATGATTTTTAAAGCTCGAGTCGAACCTTCAAAAATGAATAAAATTAAAACTTGTCTCAAAAAGTTTCTTGGGATGCCCCAAAAGATTTGAAAATGTCAATTTTCTGGCTCCCTTTTTTCTGTGGGGTAGTATTCAGATGACACCCACTTGATCCACTTGACAACGCTACCAAATTTATGCAGACTGCGGTTTTGTGTTTTATTTCATTAATTTAATGTTTTCATATTGTCGTCGTGGTTGAAACCCGAAGGCCCCACACGCGACAATTGAATTTTCTTCAAATCCATACGTGAAACCTAACGTCCGAAGTAGTGCGCAGGGCAGTGGATCTCTTTCCAGCGCACTTTGCCCGACGTACGTCCGACGCACGGTTTAGGAGAAAAATCGATTTTCGCGTGTCAAAAATTTCACACGAACAATATTTACCATCGCATCGTACCAAACTTAAAAAAACGCGAATAACAAGTATCGCGCCACGTACCTGGTGGTGAATGTCAGCCTCGCATGTTAACCACTGGACTATAATATCACCTGTTCAGGAGGAGCACAAAACGCATTCATCAAGCAATTCGCATTGTGGGCCAGCTAATGACCAAACAAATCGATCGTTTTGGAGAACATGGATAGCTCAGTTGGTATGATGACAGTTCCGTCTATGAATATTGCTGCATAATTGTAAGCCGTTGGCAACAATATAGTCAACAATATGTTTACTTAGTTGTGTGATCCGATCAACTGGAAAAGCTATCCACATATGTTCCAAAGCTATTTAAAAAAAAACTTTCTTGACAATGTTCGTTATGATCATTTTAAGTCAGTCTGATGTATTCCCTGCGCTGAGGAGGGTGACGGGGTGACGGGGTCGATTCTCGGTCGGTCGGTTATAAGGAACTTGAGGGGGGGGGGGGGACAAATAAATTATTCAAGAAATTTCAAAGTTTTAAGGTAAAATTAGAGTTGCCGAGAAAATTTCTTAACAATTTCGATGAGTTTGATGATTTTCTCTCAGTGTTTGGGTATTTTTCATCAAATACATTTAATATTTATCATCACCTCCCCCCACCCCCTTTTGACGAGTCTACGAGCAAATTGACAAAAATGAGATTTGTTCCGGCCTAATTTAATGTTTTCATATTTACCATCGCATCGTACCACACAAAAAAAAATGAGTGTAGCGAGTCTCGAACCACGAACCTGATAAGTGTCAGCCTCGCATGCTTACCACTGTGCTATAATATCACATGTTGTTGAAGAGCAAAAAACACATTCATCAAGCAATTCATTAACCATGAAAACGCAATGTGGGTCAGCTAATGACCAAACAAATCGATCGTTTTGGAGAACATGGATAGCTCAGTTGGTATGATGACAGGTTGCCATATGAATATTGCTGCATAATTGTAAGCCGTTGGCAACAATTCAGGCAACAATATGTATACTTAGTATGTCTGATTAACTGTTAAAGCTACCCACATATGTTCCCAAACTTTTTTTTAAACAAAAAACTTTCTTGACAATGTTCGTCATGATCATTTTAAGTCAGTCTGATGTATTCCCTGCGCTGAAGAGGGTGACGGGGTCGATTCTCGGTCGGTCCTGGCACTTTTCGAAATGAAAGCACGTTCGTACTGACTTCCTTGAGCATTGTTAATCTTCGTGCTTGCCACACGAATGGACTACCCGCTTTGCGCGCAGCCACAGTTGATCAGCAGGAGTAAATCAATTTAATTTTGTATGGCGAAATGCATCTAAACTTGGATTAGGGTGCCTGTACCAGTTATCGCACTACCTAAGAAAAACTATTTCTACAAAAATAAGAAGAAGACCGACGAATGTAAACAATAAGTCAAATGATAGATTTGTTTCCATACTTTACAGGAAAAATATAAAACCGGAGCCAAAACTACTTTTAATATTTATTACGGCGTGTGCCAATGATAGGAACCCTGTACCAGTTATGGACACATTTGTTAATTTGGGTTCCACTTCGCACTATTTACATGCATTCCTTATGGGATTTGCCATAACTGGTACACTATGGCGAAATAAGGTGCAAGGAGGCCGAAAAGTTAAGGAAAATGATTTATTTCTACCATAATGGACTACCCGCTTGGCGCACACCCACAGTTGATCAGCATGAGTAAATCAATTTTATTTTGTATGGTGAAAAGCATCTAAACTTGAATTACTTGAAATACAAAGCTTTTACTGAAAAACTATTTGGTAGGCTTAATAGTAGTCACAATTGTGCACATCCACTACCAAATATTTTTTCGAATAATGTATTCCACTTCGATAAATTTGCCTTTAGATGCTATTCGCCATACAATATTTTTGCGATTTACTTTTAGCGATTTTTCGCGCATAGAAGCTAGCGCCACTTTGGTCGATGCGGAGAGTAGGAAAACAGCCGATGTAGTTAATTCATTGGAGCAATTTGTGAATTTTGAATGATTGCAATCATCTTTTGTGATCGTGATCTGTTGTTCACGAAATTTTTCTTGATGATTTGTATCTTTAAAGGTTGAAAATCAACTATGGCGAATCTGAGGTACTATAGCCATAACTGGTACACTGAGCCTCACACCTAGAAAATATCATGTAATTTTAAATGTCCTGAACCTGACATATACGAGCATCTTCGAAAACACAAATTTAGAGGTTGAAACATGTAAACTTACGTCTCTCAAGACACCCCCAAATAAAACTTAATTTTTCTTAGCGTCTAGCAATCGCTACAACCGATTTGACAGCTAAAACATAGAAAAGTAAAATAATGCCATGCATGGATCCGAACACCGGATCTCCTGATCGTGAGCCACATCTCTTACCTCTCGGTTATTTCACCGAGTTAGAAGATGGCTGATGAACGTGATACTGCTTCTACTTTTCTGGTGAAACGGATTTGTTGACATCTAACGCAACCAACCAGCACTTACATGATGCGCGTAAAATTGAGTCCAATTTGTGATTCAGTCTTGAAAACGTTTACGTGTTTTGGTGATTCCGTTTCGTGGAATTTTCAGAATTTCTAAGTGTGTTGAAATACAAAGCTTTTCCCGAAAAAATATTTGGTAGGCTTAATAGTGGTCACCATTGTGCACAACCACTACCAAATATTTTTTCGAATAATGTGTTCCACTTTGAATAATTTGCCTTTAGATGGTATTCGCCATACAATATTTTTGCGATTTACTTTTAGCGATTTTTCGCGCATAGAAGCTAGCGCCACATTGGTCGATGCGGAGAGTAGGAAAACAGCCGATGTAGTTAATTCATTGAGGGGTATGAGACTATCCAGAGTGCAATGTGTTTAGGTGAATCTTTGTTTCCGCATGCTATGCAAGCTATCAATGCTTATTTTTCTAAGTGACGGCACCACCTCATTTGAGGTGATGATGCCATCTGTGCCGCAACGCAGGATTGGTAATCATCTGTTTCGTCACCGATCAACGACGAAAAACTAAAAAAGTTCGTCAGCAAATAAAACTCCGTCACTTTTCATCAGCGACCGACAAAGAAACCACGACGAGGATGAACCGAAAATAATACAGGGAGCTATAGTTTTCGTCATTCTCTTTTGTCTCTTTTTGCAAAGACGAAAAACGAACAATGAAAATTACGTTGACCTCTTTGAGCATTGTTAATCTTCGTGTTTGCCACACGAATTGAGGGGTATGAGACTCGCAGAGTGCAATGTAGGTGTATCTTTGTTGCCGCATGTTGTGCAAGCAATCAATGTTTGTTTTTCTTATAGATGGCACCACCTCATTTGAGATGATGGTTTCATCTGTGCCGCAAGTCGCTGGCTTGCATATAATCGCAGCGATTTGCACCCTTGGGTCAAACAGTTGCTACGGGCTAAGTAATTATCTTCGTCTTCATTTTTCCTGAAGTTACTGTTTTTCCGGGAGTCACTGTTGTAAATAAAAAAACATTTTTTTACACCACCATACACACTGAACGAAACCCCCCGCCCAAGATCGACTGAGAGGCAATACGATCACGCCCCTTAACGTTGAACCATTCGTCATTGAAATCATCGTCATCATCAAACAATAGAAAGCAGTTTTTTCGTTCAAATCAAACATTTTTGCAACGAAAATGGATTCACTGTGTTCTACATGAGGAATAGAATACAGTGAATCCATTTTCGTGGTCATTGTTTTGATTTATAGTAAAAAAACTGCTTTTCTATTTCCGAAAAATGATGACGGATGCTTGAGCCTTAACGACATTCGGTCGGAAACCGTAAGGTCCATCGACCGAATGATGTCATCCTTAAACCGGATGACAGTGATATGAAACTAGATTGTCGACCATATGGTCGAGCAACCTTGTTTTTTAGCGATTGATAACATTAATGTTACCGCTACCTTCTCAAAAAATGATGTGCTTAGTGGTCAGGATACCCTCGCGGGCACCCTTTTCAAAAGAGATGGCATGTTCAAGACATGCGACGTTAAATCGTCAACGAGCCGGGTGTCACGATCAAGGAACTTGTTACGCTATCGATGAATAAATTCGGTGCATCTGTGTGGCCTTCGCTCTGCAACTAATATTCATTCACATAGCGTGCGTCGACTCATACGCGAATAAGATGATCGTCATCCGCTTTTTCGGATGATTGCCGTATGATTGCTTCGTCATTCGAAAACACGATTTTGCTAATTTGGACTGGATGGTCGGACAAATCAGTCGATATCGGGATGGGGTTTTCGTTCAGTGCAAATCTCGAGCTGTTCGCTTCTTGTTTTACTGTCTGCCATTTTCCACCCGTGATGCGCATGTAGGTTTCGAGCGGATGTGTGTAGGTGGCATCGCTGTTTATGTAAAAAAAAAACGTGAATCACGAGCGCTGACTTCAATTTCGTAGCGTAAGCTTCGCCACTGTTGCCACGTTGATCAAATTTGTGTCTACCGGCTCTCTAGCATTCATTATGTAATCTGTTAGCCTCCCATAAGAAGGATGGGAAACGGCTTTTTCAAGGCGTTTTGATTCTAGCGATGGCTATGATCTTGATATATGAAAGTATGTGTAGAAAAGAGTGCGAAAGTAGATAGCCTATTCCCGCTTGCAAACAGCACATGAAAGTATGGTTGACGAAGCTGGTTGTGCCATTTTCAAGCGGAAAAGGACTAGCAGACGAAAACACGTGAAGCCCAGCTGATCGTTTCTCGCTATGACCTAACGCAAAGCGAAAGTTATTTTTAGGCACGATGAGAGCTTCCAATTGCAACTTTTTACCCCAAAGCACAAATCGCTGTGATGCGGAACAAGTGCAAGTCAGCTATTTGTCCATACAAGAAAAATGATTTGCCGGCTTTTCGGGCCCGTATGAAGTTGATCACCAATATTAACTTCTTTTCCCGATCAGTCCAGATAGCTGTGTAGTGTCGGTAGCGGTTAGTTCAACTGGCTAAGAATAGCACTACGGACCGCCTGTTCCAGTGGTAGGAATCCACTAATCAGGTGACCCCTAATTCATGGTGTTATGCGGCTTTACGCTTACCGTGCCTGGGAATGAATGGTTAGGGGGGTCTTATAAAAACCTAATCGCAAACGGAGCCTGTGGAGTACCAGGACACCCTCCACAGTATTTTGCCCTTACTGCGCTAACCGGAGCAATAGTGCGGTGGACCTTGTGTTTCTCCGAGACAATCAGCTGCCCTTCTTCAATCTTATACTTGAGGCTGAATAAGGGCGGGGTTATGAAGATGTTCTGTTGCTGATTTTCCGTTACAATGGTTTTTTACGGCTGCACATTGGTCGGGCTCCATAGAAAGGGGCGGCCAAAACTCTCAAAAAACGAAATTGATATTTATAAACTTTATTTCACCTTAACAAAGTTAATTTATTGTACTTTTATGATTCTTAATTAAAAGCATACCAGCTTTTGTATTTCAATGACATTTTCACTGCCAAAGTGGCCTAAGTCATAAAATTGAAAAATGAATTATTCGAAAAAAGTAAAATAATAACATTTTGAGAATGGAATATATGTTTTGAGTTATCCAGCGTATGAAAGCTTGTTATTGGACTGTTTGAATGCATGTATGGCGCAAAATTAATATGTTACAGAACTTTTCAAATTTTCATATATTGTACCTTAGAAATTTTGGTAATTTTTAAGTTAAAAAACGGTTCGTGTCGTCACGTGTCGCCGCAATTTCGAATAGTACATGTTAAACATCATGCTTAGAGCTGCCTAAAAACGTTTAAATATTTTGCAGAAATTTGCAGTTTTTCAAATTAGAGCTATTTAAAAAAGTCATGTTTTTTCATATATTTTACGTTATTTTTCCTTTTTTTACTGAAATAAAATTTATCTTTCCACATTTTTCACACGTTTTGAACAAACTTGATTGGATTTGATCGAAAGATGATTATTTATTTAAATTCAAATTAATTTTCTAACAAAAAACGCAAAAAAATATGTGGTTTACTGATTTTCACCGTTTTTGAAATTATGTATTGAAATTACGTAATTTTTGAATACCCCTTTTTAAACACTAAAAATACTATATAACATATCTAGGCAACCTATAACTTCGATTAAACACATAATAAAAGTTTTGGCCGAACTTTATCTTTTTCCGACCATTGTGGGCTGGCTCGTAGGGCCTGACGCCAATCCCCTACTTTCCGGAGGACCATAGTGCACAGTTGAGCTTAGAGTCCTTCCCTGGCACTCGGACGTAGATCAGCCGTCCCTAACGTGGGGATCAGACGCTGTTGTGAGCCGCTCCTCCTGGAGAACAGACGCTCAGGTTTGCCGAAGCAAATCCCCTCTTCCCTGTCAGCCTATGACCAAAGTTCCCACCGATCTTCCCTAAGGTTGCTCATAGTTGCCGGCCGGTACCACGAGGAGGTACGGATAGCAGTTGCTGGGCAGAGGCTAGTGGATCACAATGGGATCTGAATTGCGCAGCATACTCAGCCTTTACCGTGCCTGAAAACAAATATACAAGTTCAAAATAGCGTCTTTGACCGTCGCATAAAATGTTTATTTATTGAAAAGTCAACTCGAAATGTTCTAGAATTTATGATCATGTGTATTGTGTATAGACTCCAAAATGCTAAAATTGAAACGAAATGTTACAGTTGTTTGGCGCATAGCTTTTCCAATCTCCGGTATGCGTGTTTCCTTGTTTGAGTTTTTGGTTAACGTTGAGATAGGCTAAACGAGGTGACTATGCCAACGAAGCACCCCGATACCCTATTCC
>NC_085136.1:230941352-231077847 GCF_035046485.1 Aedes albopictus
TAAATTTGATAAAACGTTATTTTTGACCATTTTGGTTGTACACTGTCGACGCCCTGACCATACCAGATTGAGTGTAAATGGGATTTGGCAAAAGTCGGTACCCACGACCACCCCCTCAGGAGGCAAAATTTGATAAAACGTTATTTTTGACCATTTTGGTTGTACACTGTCGACGCCCTGACCATACCAGATTGAGTGTAAATGGGATTTGGCAAAAGTCGGTACCCACGACCACACCCTCAGGAGGCAAAATTTGATAAAACGTTATTTTTGACCATTTTGGTTGTACACTGTCGACGCCCTGACCATACCAGATTGAGTGTAAATGGGATTTGGCAAAAGTCGGTACCCACGACCACACCCTCAGGAAGCAAAATTTGATAAAACGTTATTTTTGACCATTTTGGTTGTACACTGTCGACGCCCTGACCATACCAGATTGAGTGTAAATGGGATTTGGCAAAAGTCGGTACCCACGACCACCCCCTCAGGAGGCAAAATTTGATAAAACGTTATTTTTGACCATTTTGGTTGTACACTGTCGACGCCCTGACCATACCAGATTGAGTGTAAATGGGATTTGGCAAAAGTCGGTACCCACGACCACACCCTCAGGAAGCAAAATTTGATAAAACGTTATTTTTGACCATTTTGGTTGTACACTGTCGACGCCCTGACCATATCAGATTGAGTGTAAATGGGATTTGGCAAAAGTCGGTACCCACGACCACCCCCTCAGGAAGCAAAATTTGATAAAACGTTATTTTTGACCATTTTGGTTGTACACTGTCGACGCCCTGACCATACCAGATTGAGTGTAAATGGGATTTGGCAAAAGTCGGTACCCACGACCACCCCCTCAGGAAGCAAAATTTGATAAAACGTTATTTTTGACCATTTTGGTTGTACACTGTCGACGCCCTGACCATACCAGATTGAGTGTAAATGGGATTTGGCAAAAGTCGGTACCCACGACCACACCCTCAGGAAGCAAAATTTGATAAAACGTTATTTTTGACCATTTTGGTTGTACACTGTCGACGCCCTGACCATATCAGATTGAGTGTAAATGGGATTTGGCAAAAGTCGGTACCCACGACCACACCCTCAGGAAGCAAAATTTGATAAAACGTTATTTTTGACCATTTTGGTTGTACACTGTCGACGCCCTGACCATACCAGATTGAGTGTAAATGGGATTTGGCAAAAGTCGGTACCCACGACCACCCCCTCAGGAGGCAAAATTTGATAAAACGTTATTTTTGACCATTTTGGTTGTACACTGTCGACGCCCTGACCATACCAGATTGAGTGTAAATGGGATTTGGCAAAAGTCGGTACCCACGACCACACCCTCAGGAGGCAAAATTTGATAAAACGTTATTTTTGACCATTTTGGTTGTACACTGTCGACGCCCTGACCATACCAGATTGAGTGTAAATGGGATTTGGCAAAAGTCGGTACCCACGACCACACCCTCAGGAAGCAAAATTTGATAAAACGTTATTTTTGACCATTTTGGTTGTACACTGTCGACGCCCTGACCATACCAGATTGAGTGTAAATGGGATTTGGCAAAAGTCGGTACCCACGACCACCCCCTCAGGAGGCAAAATTTGATAAAACGTTATTTTTGACCATTTTGGTTGTACACTGTCGACGCCCTGACCATACCAGATTGAGTGTAAATGGGATTTGGCAAAAGTCGGTACCCACGACCACCCCCTCAGGAGGCAAAATTTGATAAAACGTTATTTTTGACCATTTTGGTTGTACACTGTCGACGCCCTGACCATACCAGATTGAGTGTAAATGGGATTTGGCAAAAGTCGGTACCCACGACCACACCCTCAGGAAGCAAAATTTGATAAAACGTTATTTTTGACCATTTTGGTTGTACACTGTCGACGCCCTGACCATACCAGATTGAGTGTAAATGGGATTTGGCAAAAGTCGGTACCCACGACCACCCCCTCAGGAGGCAAAATTTGATAAAACGTTATTTTTGACCATTTTGGTTGTACACTGTCGACGCCCTGACCATACCAGATTGAGTGTAAATGGGATTTGGCAAAAGTCGGTACCCACGACCACACCCTCAGGAGGCAAAATTTGATAAAACGTTATTTTTGACCATTTTGGTTGTACACTGTCGACGCCCTGACCATACCAGATTGAGTGTAAATGGGATTTGGCAAAAGTCGGTACCCACGACCACACCCTCAGGAAGCAAAATTTGATAAAACGTTATTTTTGACCATTTTGGTTGTACACTGTCGACGCCCTGACCATACCAGATTGAGTGTAAATGGGATTTGGCAAAAGTCGGTACCCACGACCACCCCCTCAGGAGGCAAAATTTGATAAAACGTTATTTTTGACCATTTTGGTTGTACACTGTCGACGCCCTGACCATACCAGATTGAGTGTAAATGGGATTTGGCAAAAGTCGGTACCCACGACCACACCCTCAGGAGGCAAAATTTGATAAAACGTTATTTTTGACCATTTTGGTTGTACACTGTCGACGCCCTGACCATACCAGATTGAGTGTAAATGGGATTTGGCAAAAGTCGGTACCCACGACCACCAAAGTCGGCACCCACGACCACACCCTCAGGAAGCAAAATTTGATAAAACGTTATTTTTGACCATTTTGGTTGTACACTGTCGACGCCCTGACCATACCAGATTGAGTGTAAATGGGATTTGGCAAAAGTCGGTACCCACGACCACCCCCTCAGGAGGCAAAATTTGATAAAACGTTATTTTTGACCATTTTGGTTGTACACTGTCGACGCCCTGACCATATCAGATTGAGTGTAAATGGGATTTGGCAAAAGTCGGTACCCACGACCACACCCTCAGGAAGCAAAATTTGATAAAACGTTATTTTTGACCATTTTGGTTGTACACTGTCGACGCCCTGACCATATCAGATTGAGTGTAAATGGGATTTGGCAAAAGTCGGCACCCACGACCACACCCTCAGGAAGCAAAATTTGATAAAACGTTATTTTTGACCATTTTGGTTGTACACTGTCGACGCCCTGACCATACCAGATTGAGTGTAAATGGGATTTGGCAAAAGTCGGTACCCACGACCACACCCTCAGGAAGCAAAATTTGATAAAACGTTATTTTTGACCATTTTGGTTGTACACTGTCGACGCCCTGACCATATCAGATTGAGTGTAAATGGGATTTGGCAAAAGTCGGCACCCACGACCACACCCTCAGGAAGCAAAATTTGATAAAACGTTATTTTTGACCATTTTGGTTGTACACTGTCGACGCCCTGACCATACCAGATTGAGTGTAAATGGGATTTGGCAAAAGTCGGTACCCACGACCACACCCTCAGGAAGCAAAATTTGATAAAACGTTATTTTTGACCATTTTGGTTGTACACTGTCGACGCCCTGACCATACCAGATTGAGTGTAAATGGGATTTGGCAAAAGTCGGTACCCACGACCACCCCCTCAGGAAGCAAAATTTGATAAAACGTTATTTTTGACCATTTTGGTTGTACACTGTCGACGCCCTGACCATACCAGATTGAGTGTAAATGGGATTTGGCAAAAGTCGGTACCCACGACCACCCCCTCAGGAGGCAAAATTTGATAAAACGTTATTTTTGACCATTTTGGTTGTACACTGTCGACGCCCTGACCATACCAGATTGAGTGTAAATGGGATTTGGCAAAAGTCGGTACCCACGACCACACCCTCAGGAGGCAAAATTTGATAAAACGTTATTTTTGACCATTTTGGTTGTACACTGTCGACGCCCTGACCATACCAGATTGAGTGTAAATGGGATTTGGCAAAAGTCGGTACCCACGACCACCCCCTCAGGAAGCAAAATTTGATAAAACGTTATTTTTGACCATTTTGGTTGTACACTGTCGACGCCCTGACCATACCAGATTGAGTGTAAATGGGATTTGGCAAAAGTCGGTACCCACGACCACACCCTCAGGAAGCAAAATTTGATAAAACGTTATTTTTGACCATTTTGGTTGTACACTGTCGACGCCCTGACCATACCAGATTGAGTGTAAATGGGATTTGGCAAAAGTCGGTACCCACGACCACACCCTCAGGAAGCAAAATTTGATAAAACGTTATTTTTGACCATTTTGGTTGTACACTGTCGACGCCCTGACCATACCAGATTGAGTGTAAATGGGATTTGGCAAAAGTCGGTACCCACGACCACCCCCTCAGGAAGCAAAATTTGATAAAACGTTATTTTTGACCATTTTGGTTGTACACTGTCGACGCCCTGACCATACCAGATTGAGTGTAAATGGGATTTGGCAAAAGTCGGTACCCACGACCACACCCTCAGGAAGCAAAATTTGATAAAACGTTATTTTTGACCATTTTGGTTGTACACTGTCGACGCCCTGACCATATCAGATTGAGTGTAAATGGGATTTGGCAAAAGTCGGCACCCACGACCACACCCTCAGGAAGCAAAATTTGATAAAACGTTATTTTTGACCATTTTGGTTGTACACTGTCGACGCCCTGACCATACCAGATTGAGTGTAAATGGGATTTGGCGAAAGTCGGTACCCACGACCACCCCCTCAGGAGGCAAAATTTGATAAAACGTTATTTTTGACCATTTTGGTTGTACACTGTCGACGCCCTGACCATACCAGATTGAGTGTAAATGGGATTTGGCAAAAGTCGGTACCCACGACCACACCCTCAGGAAGCAAAATTTGATAAAACGTTATTTTTGACCATTTTGGTTGTACACTGTCGACGCCCTGACCATATCAGATTGAGTGTAAATGGGATTTGGCAAAAGTCGGCACCCACGACCACACCCTCAGGAAGCAAAATTTGATAAAACGTTATTTTTGACCATTTTGGTTGTACACTGTCGACGCCCTGACCATACCAGATTGAGTGTAAATGGGATTTGGCAAAAGTCGGTACCCACGACCACACCCTCAGGAAGCAAAATTTGATAAAACGTTATTTTTGACCATTTTGGTTGTACACTGTCGACGCCCTGACCATACCAGATTGAGTGTAAATGGGATTTGGCGAAAGTCGGTACCCACGACCACCCCCTCAGGAGGCAAAATTTGATAAAACGTTATTTTTGACCATTTTGGTTGTACACTGTCGACGCCCTGACCATACCAGATTGAGTGTAAATGGGATTTGGCAAAAGTCGGTACCCACGACCACACCCTCAGGAAGCAAAATTTGATAAAACGTTATTTTTGACCATTTTGGTTGTACACTGTCGACGCCCTGACCATACCAGATTGAGTGTAAATGGGATTTGGCAAAAGTCGGTACCCACGACCACCCCCTCAGGAAGCAAAATTTGATAAAACGTTATTTTTGACCATTTTGGTTGTACACTGTCGACGCCCTGACCATACCAGATTGAGTGTAAATGGGATTTGGCAAAAGTCGGTACCCACGACCACCCCCTCAGGAGGCAAAATTTGATAAAACGTTATTTTTGACCATTTTGGTTGTACACTGTCGACGCCCTGACCATACCAGATTGAGTGTAAATGGGATTTGGCAAAAGTCGGTACCCACGACCACACCCTCAGGAGGCAAAATTTGATAAAACGTTATTTTTGACCATTTTGGTTGTACACTGTCGACGCCCTGACCATACCAGATTGAGTGTAAATGGGATTTGGCAAAAGTCGGTACCCACGACCACCCCCTCAGGAAGCAAAATTTGATAAAACGTTATTTTTGACCATTTTGGTTGTACACTGTCGACGCCCTGACCATACCAGATTGAGTGTAAATGGGATTTGGCAAAAGTCGGTACCCACGACCACCCCCTCAGGAAGCAAAATTTGATAAAACGTTATTTTTGACCATTTTGGTTGTACACTGTCGACGCCCTGACCATACCAGATTGAGTGTAAATGGGATTTGGCAAAAGTCGGTACCCACGACCACCCCCTCAGGAAGCAAAATTTGATAAAACGTTATTTTTGACCATTTTGGTTGTACACTGTCGACGCCCTGACCATACCAGATTGAGTGTAAATGGGATTTGGCAAAAGTCGGTACCCACGACCACCCCCTCAGGAAGCAAAATTTGATAAAACGTTATTTTTGACCATTTTGGTTGTACACTGTCGACGCCCTGACCATACCAGATTGAGTGTAAATGGGATTTGGCAAAAGTCGGTACCCACGACCACACCCTCAGGAGGCAAAATTTGATAAAACGTTATTTTTGACCATTTTGGTTGTACACTGTCGACGCCCTGACCATACCAGATTGAGTGTAAATGGGATTTGGCAAAAGTCGGTACCCACGACCACCCCCTCAGGAGGCAAAATTTGATAAAACGTTATTTTTGACCATTTTGGTTGTACACTGTCGACGCCCTGACCATACCAGATTGAGTGTAAATGGGATTTGGCAAAAGTCGGTACCCACGACCACACCCTCAGGAAGCAAAATTTGATAAAACGTTATTTTTGACCATTTTGGTTGTACACTGTCGACGCCCTGACCATACCAGATTGAGTGTAAATGGGATTTGGCAAAAGTCGGTACCCACGACCACACCCTCAGGAAGCAAAATTTGATAAAACGTTATTTTTGACCATTTTGGTTGTACACTGTCGACGCCCTGACCATACCAGATTGAGTGTAAATGGGATTTGGCAAAAGTCGGTACCCACGACCACCCCCTCAGGAAGCAAAATTTGATAAAACGTTATTTTTGACCATTTTGGTTGTACACTGTCGACGCCCTGACCATACCAGATTGAGTGTAAATGGGATTTGGCAAAAGTCGGTACCCACGACCACCCCCTCAGGAAGCAAAATTTGATAAAACGTTATTTTTGACCATTTTGGTTGTACACTGTCGACGCCCTGACCATACCAGATTGAGTGTAAATGGGATTTGGCAAAAGTCGGTACCCACGACCACCCCCTCAGGAAGCAAAATTTGATAAAACGTTATTTTTGACCATTTTGGTTGTACACTGTCGACGCCCTGACCATACCAGATTGAGTGTAAATGGGATTTGGCAAAAGTCGGTACCCACGACCACACCCTCAGGAGGCAAAATTTGATAAAACGTTATTTTTGACCATTTTGGTTGTACACTGTCGACGCCCTGACCATACCAGATTGAGTGTAAATGGGATTTGGCAAAAGTCGGTACCCACGACCACCCCCTCAGGAGGCAAAATTTGATAAAACGTTATTTTTGACCATTTTGGTTGTACACTGTCGACGCCCTGACCATACCAGATTGAGTGTAAATGGGATTTGGCAAAAGTCGGTACCCACGACCACACCCTCAGGAAGCAAAATTTGATAAAACGTTATTTTTGACCATTTTGGTTGTACACTGTCGACGCCCTGACCATACCAGATTGAGTGTAAATGGGATTTGGCAAAAGTCGGTACCCACGACCACACCCTCAGGAAGCAAAATTTGATAAAACGTTATTTTTGACCATTTTGGTTGTACACTGTCGACGCCCTGACCATACCAGATTGAGTGTAAATGGGATTTGGCAAAAGTCGGTACCCACGACCACACCCTCAGGAAGCAAAATTTGATAAAACGTTATTGTTGACCATTTTGGTTGTACACTGTCGACGCCCTGACCATACCAGATTGAGTGTAAATGGGATTTGGCGAAAGTCGGTACCCACGACCACCCCCTCAGGAGGCAAAATTTGATAAAACGTTATTTTTGACCATTTTGGTTGTACACTGTTGACGCCCTGACCATACCAGATTGAGTGTAAATGGGATTTGGCAAAAGTCGGTACCGACGACCACGCCCTCAGGAGGCAAAATTTAATAAAACGACATTTTTTACCATTTTGGTTGTACACTGTTGACGCCCTGACCATACCAGATTGAGTGTAAATGGGATTTGGCAAAAGTCGGTACCCACGACCACCCCCTCAGGAGGCAAAATTTAATAAACGACATTTTTTACCAAAAGTCGGTACCGACGACCACGCCCTCAGGAGGCAAAATTTAATAAAACGACATTTTTTACCATTTTGGTTGTACACTGTTGATGCCCTGACCATACCAGATTGAGTGTAAATGGGATTTGGCAAAAGTCGGTACCCACGACCACCCCCTCAGGTAGCAAAATTTAATAAAACGTTATTTTTGACCATTTTGGTTGTACACTGTTGACGCCCTGACCATACCAGATTGAGTGTAAGTGGGATTTGGCAAAAGTCGGTACCCACGACCGCCCCCTCAGGTAGCAAAATTTAATAAAACGTTATTTTTGACCATTTTGGATGTACACTGTTGACGCCCTGACCATACCAGATTGAGTGTAAATGGGATTTGGCAAAAGTCGGTACCCACGACCACCCCCTCAGGAGGCAAAATTTAATAAAACGTTATTTTTGACCATTTTGGTTGTACACTGTTGACGCCCTGACCATACCAGATTGAGTGTAAATGGGATTTGGCAAAAGTCGGTACCGACGACCACGCCCTCAGGAGGCAAAATTTAATAAAACGACATTTTTTACCATTTTGGTTGTACACTGTTGATGCCCTGACCATACCAGATTGAGTGTAAATGGGATTTGGCAAAAGTCGGTACCCACGACCACCCCCTCAGGTAGCAAAATTTAATAAAACGTTATTTTTGACCATTTTGGTTGTACACTGTTGACGCCCTGACCATACCAGATTGAGTGTAAATGGGATTTGGCAAAAGTCGGTACCCACGACCACCCCCTCAGGTAGCAAAATTTAATAAAACGTTATTTTTGACCATTTTGGTTGTACACTGTTGACGCCCTGACCATACCAGATTGAGTGTAAATGGGATTTGGCAAAAGTCGGTACCCACGACCACCCCCTCAGGAGGCAAAATTTAATAAAACGTTATTTTTGACCATTTTGGTTGTACACTGTTGACGCCCTGACCATACCAGATTGAGTGTAAATGGGATTTGGCAAAAGTCGGTACCCACGACCACCCCCTCAGGTAGCAAAATTTAATAAAACGTTATTTTTGACCATTTTGGTTGTACACTGTTGACGCCCTGACCATACCAGATTGAGTGTAAATGGGATTTGGCAAAAGTCGGTACCCACGACCACCCCCTCAGGTAGCAAAATTTAATAAAACGTTATTTTTGACCATTTTGGTTGTACACTGTTGACGCCCTGACCATACCAGATTGAGTGTAAATGGCATTAGGCAAAAGTCGGTACCCACGACCACCCCCTCAGGAGGCAAAATTTAATAAAACGTTATTTTTGACCATTTTGGTTGTACACTGTTGACGCCCTGACCATACCAGATTGAGTGTAAATGGGATTTGGCAAAAGTCGGTACCCTCGACCACACCCTCAGGAGGCAAAATTTAATAAAACGTTATTTTTGACCATTTTGGTTGTACACTGTTGACGCCCTAACCATACCAGATTGAGTGTAAATGGGATTTGGCAAAAGTCGGTACCCACGACCACATCCTCAGGAAGCAAAATTTAATAAAACGTTATTTTTGACCATTTTGGTTGTACACTGTTGACGCCCTAACCATACCAGATTGAGTGTAAATGGGATTTGGCAAAAGTCGGTACCCACGACCACATCCTCAGGAAGCAAAATTTAATAAAACGTTATTTTTGACCATTTTGGTTGTACACTGTTGACGCCCTGACCATACCAGATTGAGTGTAAATGGGATTTGGCAAAAGTCGGTACCCTCGACCACACCCTCAGGAGGCAAAATTTAATAAAACGTTATTTTTGACCATTTTGGTTGTACACTGTTGACGCCCTAACCATACCAGATTGAGTGTAAATGGGATTTGGCAAAAGTCGGTACCCACGACCACATCCTCAGGAAGCAAAATTTAATAAAACGTTATTTTTGACCATTTTGGTTGTACACTGTTGACGCCCTGACCATACCAGATTGAGTGTAAATGGCATTAGGCAAAAGTCGGTACCCACGACCACCCCCTCAGGAGGCAAAATTTAATAAAACGTTATTTTTGACCATTTTGGTTGTACACTGTTGACGCCCTGACCATACCAGATTGAGTGTAAATGGGATTTGGCAAAAGTCGGTACCCTCGACCACACCCTCAGGAGGCAAAATTTAATAAAACGTTATTTTTGACCATTTTGGTTGTACACTGTTGACGCCCTGACCATACCAGATTGAGTGTAAATGGGATTTGGCAAAAGTCGGTACCCACGACCACATCCTCAGGAAGCAAAATTTAATAAAACGTTATTTTTGACCATTTTGGTTGTACACTGTTGACGCCCTAACCATACCAGATTGAGTGTAAATGGGATTTGGCAAAAGTCGGTACCCACGACCACATCCTCAGGAAGCAAAATTTAATAAAACGTTATTTTTGACCATTTTGGTTGTACACTGTTGACGCCCTGACCATACCAGATTGAGTGTAAATGGCATTAGGCAAAAGTCGGTACCCACGACCACCCCCTCAGGAGGCAAAATTTAATAAAACGTTATTTTTGACCATTTTGGTTGTACACTGTTGACGCCCTGACCATACCAGATTGAGTGTAAATGGGATTTGGCAAAAGTCGGTACCCACGACCACCCCCTCAGGAAGCAAAATTTGATAAAACGTTATTTTTGACCATTTTGGTTGTACACTGTCGACGCCCTGACCATACCAGATTGAGTGTAAATGGGATTTGGCAAAAGTCGGTACCCACGACCACCCCCTCAGGAAGCAAAATTTGATAAAACGTTATTTTTGACCATTTTGGTTGTACACTGTCGACGCCCTGACCATACCAGATTGAGTGTAAATGGGATTTGGCAAAAGTCGGTACCCACGACCACCCCCTCAGGAAGCAAAATTTGATAAAACGTTATTTTTGACCATTTTGGTTGTACACTGTCGACGCCCTGACCATACCAGATTGAGTGTAAATGGGATTTGGCAAAAGTCGGTACCCACGACCACACCCTCAGGAGGCAAAATTTGATAAAACGTTATTTTTGACCATTTTGGTTGTACACTGTCGACGCCCTGACCATACCAGATTGAGTGTAAATGGGATTTGGCAAAAGTCGGTACCCACGACCACCCCCTCAGGAGGCAAAATTTGATAAAACGTTATTTTTGACCATTTTGGTTGTACACTGTCGACGCCCTGACCATACCAGATTGAGTGTAAATGGGATTTGGCAAAAGTCGGTACCCACGACCACACCCTCAGGAAGCAAAATTTGATAAAACGTTATTTTTGACCATTTTGGTTGTACACTGTCGACGCCCTGACCATACCAGATTGAGTGTAAATGGGATTTGGCAAAAGTCGGTACCCACGACCACACCCTCAGGAAGCAAAATTTGATAAAACGTTATTTTTGACCATTTTGGTTGTACACTGTCGACGCCCTGACCATACCAGATTGAGTGTAAATGGGATTTGGCAAAAGTCGGTACCCACGACCACACCCTCAGGAAGCAAAATTTGATAAAACGTTATTTTTGACCATTTTGGTTGTACACTGTCGACGCCCTGACCATACCAGATTGAGTGTAAATGGGATTTGGCAAAAGTCGGTACCCACGACCACACCCTCAGGAAGCAAAATTTGATAAAACGTTATTGTTGACCATTTTGGTTGTACACTGTCGACGCCCTGACCATACCAGATTGAGTGTAAATGGGATTTGGCGAAAGTCGGTACCCACGACCACCCCCTCAGGAGGCAAAATTTGATAAAACGTTATTTTTGACCATTTTGGTTGTACACTGTTGACGCCCTGACCATACCAGATTGAGTGTAAATGGGATTTGGCAAAAGTCGGTACCGACGACCACGCCCTCAGGAGGCAAAATTTAATAAAACGACATTTTTTACCATTTTGGTTGTACACTGTTGACGCCCTGACCATACCAGATTGAGTGTAAATGGGATTTGGCAAAAGTCGGTACCCACGACCACCCCCTCAGGAGGCAAAATTTAATAAACGACATTTTTTACCAAAAGTCGGTACCGACGACCACGCCCTCAGGAGGCAAAATTTAATAAAACGACATTTTTTACCATTTTGGTTGTACACTGTTGATGCCCTGACCATACCAGATTGAGTGTAAATGGGATTTGGCAAAAGTCGGTACCCACGACCACCCCCTCAGGTAGCAAAATTTAATAAAACGTTATTTTTGACCATTTTGGTTGTACACTGTTGACGCCCTGACCATACCAGATTGAGTGTAAGTGGGATTTGGCAAAAGTCGGTACCCACGACCGCCCCCTCAGGTAGCAAAATTTAATAAAACGTTATTTTTGACCATTTTGGATGTACACTGTTGACGCCCTGACCATACCAGATTGAGTGTAAATGGGATTTGGCAAAAGTCGGTACCCACGACCACCCCCTCAGGAGGCAAAATTTAATAAAACGTTATTTTTGACCATTTTGGTTGTACACTGTTGACGCCCTGACCATACCAGATTGAGTGTAAATGGGATTTGGCAAAAGTCGGTACCCACGACCACCCCCTCAGGTAGCAAAATTTAATAAAACGTTATTTTTGACCATTTTGGTTGTACACTGTTGACGCCCTGACCATACCAGATTGAGTGTAAATGGGATTTGGCAAAAGTCGGTACCCACGACCACCCCCTCAGGAGGCAAAATTTAATAAAACGTTATTTTTGACCATTTTGGTTGTACACTGTTGACGCCCTGACCATACCAGATTGAGTGTAAATGGGATTTGGCAAAAGTCGGTACCCACGACCACCCCCTCAGGTAGCAAAATTTAATAAAACGTTATTTTTGACCATTTTGGTTGTACACTGTTGACGCCCTGACCATACCAGATTGAGTGTAAATGGGATTTGGCAAAAGTCGGTACCCACGACCACCCCCTCAGGTAGCAAAATTTAATAAAACGTTATTTTTGACCATTTTGGTTGTACACTGTTGACGCCCTGACCATACCAGATTGAGTGTAAATGGCATTAGGCAAAAGTCGGTACCCACGACCACCCCCTCAGGAGGCAAAATTTAATAAAACGTTATTTTTGACCATTTTGGTTGTACACTGTTGACGCCCTGACCATACCAGATTGAGTGTAAATGGGATTTGGCAAAAGTCGGTACCCTCGACCACACCCTCAGGAGGCAAAATTTAATAAAACGTTATTTTTGACCATTTTGGTTGTACACTGTTGACGCCCTAACCATACCAGATTGAGTGTAAATGGGATTTGGCAAAAGTCGGTACCCACGACCACATCCTCAGGAAGCAAAATTTAATAAAACGTTATTTTTGACCATTTTGGTTGTACACTGTTGACGCCCTAACCATACCAGATTGAGTGTAAATGGGATTTGGCAAAAGTCGGTACCCACGACCACATCCTCAGGAAGCAAAATTTAATAAAACGTTATTTTTGACCATTTTGGTTGTACACTGTTGACGCCCTGACCATACCAGATTGAGTGTAAATGGGATTTGGCAAAAGTCGGTACCCTCGACCACACCCTCAGGAGGCAAAATTTAATAAAACGTTATTTTTGACCATTTTGGTTGTACACTGTTGACGCCCTAACCATACCAGATTGAGTGTAAATGGGATTTGGCAAAAGTCGGTACCCACGACCACATCCTCAGGAAGCAAAATTTAATAAAACGTTATTTTTGACCATTTTGGTTGTACACTGTTGACGCCCTGACCATACCAGATTGAGTGTAAATGGCATTAGGCAAAAGTCGGTACCCACGACCACCCCCTCAGGAGGCAAAATTTAATAAAACGTTATTTTTGACCATTTTGGTTGTACACTGTTGACGCCCTAACCATACCAGATTGAGTGTAAATGGGATTTGGCAAAAGTCGGTACCCACGACCACCCCCTCAGGAGGCAAAATTTAATAAAACGTTATTTTTGACCATTTTGGTTGTACACTGTTGACGCCCTGACCATACCAGATTGAGTGTAAATGGGATTTGGCAAAAGTCGGTACTGACGACCACCCCCTCAGGAGGCAAAATTTAATAAAACGTTATTTTTGACCATTTTGGTTGTACACTGTTGACGCCCTAACCATACCAGATTGAGTGTAAATGGGATTTGGCAAAAGTCGGTACCCACGACCACCCCCTCAGGAGGCAAAATTTAATAAAACGTTATTTTTGACCATTTTGGTTGTACACTGTTGACGCCCTGACCATACCAGATTGAGTGTAAATGGGATTTGGCAAAAGTCGGTACCCTCGACCACACCCTCAGGAGGCAAAATTTAATAAAACGTTATTTTTGACCATTTTGGTTGTACACTGTTGACGCCCTGACCATACCAGATTGAGTGTAAATGGGATTTGGCAAAAGTCGGTACCCACGACCACCCCCTCAGGAGGCAAAATTTAATAAAACGTTATTTTTGACCATTTTGGTTGTACACTGTTGACGCCCTGACCATACCAGATTGAGTGTAAATGGGATTTGGCAAAAGTCGGTACTGACGACCACCCCCTCAGGAGGCAAAATTTAATAAAACGTTATTTTTGACCATTTTGGTTGTACACTGTTGACGCCCTGACCATACCAGATTGAGTGTAAATGGGATTTGGCAAAAGTCGGTACCCACGACCACCCCCTCAGGAAGCAAAATTTGATAAAACGTTATTTTTGACCATTTTGGTTGTACACTGTCGACGCCCTGACCATATCAGATTGAGTGTAAATGGGATTTGGCAAAAGTCGGTACCCACGACCACCCCCTCAGGAAGCAAAATTTGATAAAACGTTATTTTTGACCATTTTGGTTGTACACTGTCGACGCCCTGACCATATCAGATTGAGTGTAAATGGGATTTGGCAAAAGTCGGTACCCACGACCACCCCCTCAGGAGGCAAAATTTGATAAAACGTTATTTTTGACCATTTTGGTTGTACACTGTCGACGCCCTGACCATATCAGATTGAGTGTAAATGGGATTTGGCAAAAGTCGGTACCCACGACCACCCCCTCAGGAGGCAAAATTTGATAAAACGTTATTTTTGACCATTTTGGTTGTACACTGTCGACGCCCTGACCATATCAGATTGAGTGTAAATGGGATTTGGCAAAAGTCGGTACCCACGACCACCCCCTCAGGAGGCAAAATTTAATAAAACGTTATTTTTGACCATTTTGGTTGTACACTGTTGACGCCCTGACCATACCAGATTGAGTGTAAATGGGATTTGGCAAAAGTCGGTACCCACGACCACCCCCTCAGGTAGCAAAATTTAATAAAACGTTATTTTTGACCATTTTGGTTGTACACTGTTGACGCCCTGACCATACCAGATTGAGTGTAAATGGGATTTGGCAAAAGTCGGTACCCACGACCACCCCCTCAGGTAGCAAAATTTAATAAAACGTTATTTTTGACCATTTTGGTTGTACACTGTTGACGCCCTGACCATACCAGATTGAGTGTAAATGGCATTTGGCAAAAGTCGGTACCCACGACCACCCCCTCAGGTAGCAAAATTTAATAAAACGTTATTTTTTACCATTTTGGTTGTACACTGTTGACGCCCTGACCATACCAGATTGAGTGTAAGTGGGATTTGGCAAAAGTCGGTACCCACGACCACCCCCTCAGGTAGCAAAATTTAATAAAACGTTATTTTTTACCATTTTGGTTGTACACTGTTGACGCCCTGCCCGAGCAGGGAATGAGAACAAACCTATAACAAATTGATAACTCATTTTGTTATTAATAACAAAATGAAATCAAAATAAGTTTTCTTTTCGAATTGTTTTTATTTAATATCAAATTGAGATATCATTTTGTTATCATTTCAAAAACTCAATGATAACAAGAATTGATTTCAAAAATCCAAAAAAGGTTTAATATGCCTTATTAATATTAATTATATTCACAAAATATTTGTTAAATCTACCAGAGTATTTTACTTACATATTAGAGTGGGTCAACGTTGTATGGAAAAAAAATAAATTTGATCGTAGCAACCCGGAACAAAGGTTTTTCAATCTTTATTAGCGTTCAAAACAACTGTGCAAAATTTGGGGACGATTGATTGCTTTCCCGTATTCCGCATTGCGGTTGAAATTTGTATGGAATTTAGTATAGGAAATCGTGCTTTTTTGCATTTTTTTTTTTCATAAATTGAAATTTTTCATCTAAAACGATCTAACTAATGACGTTGAAGTATAGCCTAGGATATACCGAAAAACTTTGCCGAAGACCGCAAAGTGATCCGACGTTTGTGAAAAAAGTTATTCGCCTGGTAACTTAGGCCAAAAATTGAGATTTTATTGTGGATGTTATTCCTTTACATGTTATATGTTAAGCTCTACCGGGCAATCTGTATGTTATAACTTTTTTTTTCACAAGTGTCCGATCACTTTGCGGTCTTCGGCAAAGTTTTTCGGCATATCCTAGGCAATACTTCAACGTCATTAGTTAGATTGTTTTAGACGAAAAATTTCAATTTATGAGGAAAATGTCAAAACGCACATTTTCTCATAATAAATTCCATACAAATTTCAGTCGCAATGCGGAATACGGGGAAGTAATAAATCGCTCCCAAATTTTGCACAGTTGTTTTGGACGCCAAAAGGAATCGAAAAAGCACAGACAAACAGACGTAACACTTCGAACATTTTTCGATTTAAATCATAGTCACGGAAACATATTCGCCCAATGCTAAAAGCACTAAGTTTGGCCGACCATCAACTAGGTGGCGGTAGTGAGCAAACGTCAAACTCGAACAAAAACGATACGAGCGCCACGGGTGGGCAGTTGGCCAACAACCATATTTTGAAAAAGACCGATAAATCGGTGTACGATGGAAATTATCAGAGTGTTACGTCTGTTTGTCTGTGGAAAAAGCTTTGTTCCAAAAAAATCGACTTTGTTGACCCAGTCTATTACATATTGATACAAAATTTATAATTTGCTGATTCTGGGTAATGGTCATGCTATTGATTTAAATTGGCTTGAACTTTAGTAAGTCTTTTTAGGGTGACTGGATATTATCGACAGGTTTGTTCTCTTCGTTATGAGGGGGTATTCATCGGCCAAGTTGCCTGAAACTTGGTTGTATAGCTTGGTTGGGAAAGATTTGAGGCCAACTTTGAATTCAACAGGTTTCAAAAAGCCTTCCATGACGAAGAGAACAAAACTACCCAGAATACAAAAGTTTCCAGATATCAGTTATTTCAATCTAAACATATTGTCAAATATGTTTAAATTTTAAAATTCTATATTAAAGGCAAATGAAGTTAGATATGGCCAACCGAAGTAATTCACGGTCACTCTACTGTTGAAGGTCACATATTTTACCTTTATAAAGTATTCTCGCGCGAAAAAGGATTCATTGTAGCTCCGTACCAAAATGATGAATCTCGTTATGTTTGATGTTTTGAAAATAACACAGATATTTATCATACATGAAAATGATGAATGCCATTTCACTTATTGTTATGCCAAACGGCCATTTTACCAATAGACTATTATGCCAGAGTATGCCATTTGGCCATTATGCCAAAAAACTATGTCAAACGACATTATGCCATACCCGATAGAATTATTGTAGTAAAATATTTTTCCCATCGGATGCCTTATTTTTTCAATGTCATCATTTTCCCCGGGTAACGAGGAAAAAAGCTGAGAATCCGAGCGACTCAATTCGTTGCTCGATGTCATTCAATTTGAGTCCCGATGCCTGTGGCTCTGGGATGTCGTGAACATCTCCCACATTTGTTTTGCTGCAGTGCATATAATCAGAAGGAAAAGCTGAAATATAATTACCTATACAATAGTAGTTTACGCAACAAGGTGCAGAATGATGATTTTTACAGCACGAGTCGTACATTTATCCAACGAGGCTTGCCGAGTTGGATAATTACGACGAGTGCTGTAAAAATCGAGTTCTGCACCGAGTTGCGTACAACGTTTTTTTTTGCAATTTCATAAATTACCACTTGAGGATAGTTTTTAACAAAACTTTTTCATCAAGCTGGACACTGATGTTCATAGTCATGTTTAACTATGTTTAAGAAAGTCTGATTATAGCAGGTTATACTGCGCAGTTGTCACAATTTTTCAAAACTGTGTCCAGAAAGCATCAAGAAGTTGATCAAAACTGAAAACAGTGCTGTAATGGTTCATTACGCAACGCAAATCAGTGCTGTAATGAACCATTACAGCACTTTTAATTGTGTGTGGGAAAGTAGAACTTGCGTGAGATAAAACAGCCTATTACGATGAGAAATTGCAAAAAATATTAACCCTCGAGCGATCGCGCTGTTGTATCTTGTACTACACGTTGAAAAAATCTTGCTTTTTGTACGCTTTTTTGTGGTGCTGACGCAGGTAGTCAACCGCGCGAGTTACGGAAGGTTAAGGGCAGTTGTCCTTTGAATCCAAATTTACTTTTCTTTGTCACTTCAATGTCCATCATTCACGAGATTCTTCTAAATTTAAAATAAAATCTACTTTTAATTTTTACTTATTCATGTAAATTAATGCCTAATAAAATATCAAAATTAATACTAAATTTGTTATTAATTTTCAGTTATTACCCTTTAGATTTGATAACTCCCTGAGAACTGCGCATGATATCAAGTCGTAAAATGTAGATAACAAAATGAGATATCAATTTGTTATCAATGAGAACTCATTCTGATTTCAATTAGATATTCCAGTACATTATTTTGTTATCATTTTTGTTATGTTAACACTTAATTCATACAAAATGAAAACTCACTTTGTTATCAAAATTCGTGATATCTAAATAACTCAATTTGTTTTCAATTAGTTCTCATTCCCTGCTCGGTTGACCATACCAGATTGAGTGTAAATGGGATTTGGCAAAAGTCGGTACCCACGACCACCCCCTCAGGAGGCAAAATTTAATAAAACGTTATTTTTGACCATTTTGGTTGTACACTGTTGACGCCCTGACCATACCAGATTGAGTGTAAATGGGATTTGGCAAAAGTCGGTACCCACGACCACCCCCTCAGGTAGCAAAATTTAATAAAACGTTATTTTTGACCATTTTGGTTGTACACTGTTGACGCCCTGACCATACCAGATTGAGTGTAAATGGGATTTGGCAAAAGTCGGTACCCACGACCACACCCTCAGGAGGCAAAATTTAATAAAACGTTATTTTTGACCATTTTGGTTGTACACTGTTGACGCCCTGACCATACCAGATTGAGTGTAAATGGAATTTGGCAAAAGTCGGTACCCACGACCACACCCTCAGGAGGCAAAATTTAATAAAACGTTATTTTTGACCATTTTGGTTGTACACTGTTGACGCCCTGATTGAGTGTAAATGGCATTTGGCAAAAGTCGGTACCCACGACCACCCCCTCAGGTAGCAAAATTTAATAAAACGTTATTTTTGACCATTTTGGTTGTACACTGTTGACGCCCTGATTGAGTGTAAATGGCATTTGGCAAAAGTCGGTACCCACGACCACCCCCTCAGGAGGCAAAATTTAATAAAACGTTATTTTTGACCATTTTGGTTGTACACTGTTGACGCCCTGACCATACCAGATTGAGTGTAAATGGGATTTGGCAAAAGTCGGTACCACCGACCACCCCCTCAGGAGGCAAAATTTAATAAAACGTTATTTTTGACCATTTTGGTTGTACACTGTTGACGCCCTGACCATACCAGATTGAGTGTAAATGGGATTTGGCAAAAGTCGGTACCCACGACCACCCCCTCAGGAGGCAAAATTTAATAAAACGTTATTTTTGACCATTTTGGTTGTACACTGTTGACGCCCTGACCATACCAGATTGAGTGTAAATGGGATTTGGCGAAAGTCGGTACCCACGACCACACCCTCAGGAGGCAAAATTTAATAAAACGTTATTTTTGACCATTTTGGTTGTACACTGTTGACGCCCTGACCATACCAGATTGAGTGTAAGTGGGATTTGGCAAAAGTCGGTACCCACGACCACCCCCTCAGGTAGCAAAATTTGATAAAACGTTATTTTTGACCATTTTGGTTGTACACTGTTGACGCCCTGACCATACCAGACTGAGTGTAAATGGGATTTGGCAAAAGTCGGTACCCACGACCACCCCCTCAGGAGGCAAAATTTAATAAAACGTTATTTTTGACCATTTTGGTTGTACACTGTTGACGCCCTGACCATACCAGATTGAGTGTAAATGGGATTTGGCAAAAGTCCACGACCACACCCTCAGGAGGCAAAATTTAATAAAACGTTATTTTTGACCATTTTGGTTGTACACTGTTGACGCCCTGACCATACCAGATTGAGTGTAAATGGGATTTGGCAAAAGTCCACGACCACACCCTCAGGAGGCAAAATTTAATAAAACGTTATTTTTGACCATTTTGGTTGTACACTATTGACGCCCTGACCATACCAGACTGAGTGTAAATGGGATTTGGCAAAAGTCGGTACCCACGACCACCCCCTCAGGAGGCAAAATTTAATAAAACGTTATTTTTGACCATTTTGGTTGTACACTGTTGACGCCCTGACCATACCAGATTGAGTGTAAATGGGATTTGGCAAAAGTCCACGACCACACCCTCAGGAGGCAAAATTTAATAAAACGTTATTTTTGACCATTTTGGTTGTACACTGTTGACGCCCTGACCATACCAGATTGAGTGTAAATGGGATTTGGCAAAAGTCCACGACCACACCCTCAGGAGGCAAAATTTAATAAAACGTTATTTTTGACCATTTTGGTTGTACACTATTGACGCCCTGACCATACCAGACTGAGTGTAAATGGGATTTGGCAAAAGTCGGTACCCACGACCACCCCCTCAGGAGGCAAAATTTAATAAAACGTTATTTTTGACCATTTTGGTTGTACACTGTTGACGCCCTGACCATACCAGATTGAGTGTAAATGGGATTTGGCAAAAGTCCACGACCACACCCTCAGGAGGCAAAATTTAATAAAACGTTATTTTTGACCATTTTGGTTGTACACTGTTGACGCCCTGACCATACCAGATTGAGTGTAAATGGGATTTGGCAAAAGTCCACGACCACACCCTCAGGAGGCAAAATTTAATAAAACGTTATTTTTGACCATTTTGGTTGTACACTATTGACGCCCTGACCATACCAGACTGAGTGTAAATGGGATTTGGCAAAAGTCGGTACCCACGACCACCCCCTCAGGAGGCAAAATTTAATAAAACGTTATTTTTGACCATTTTGGTTGTACACTGTTGACGCCCTGACCATACCAGATTGAGTGTAAATGGGATTTGGCGAAAGTCGGTACCCACGACCACACCCTCAGGAGGCAAAATTTAATAAAACGTTATTTTTGACCATTTTGGTTGTACACTGTTGACGCCCTGACCATACCAGATTGAGTGTAAATGGGATTTGGCAAAAGTCGGTACCCACGACCACCCCCTCAGGAGGCAAAATTTAATAAAACGTTATTTTTGACCATTTTGGTTGTACACTGTTGACGCCCTGACCATACCAGATTGAGTGTAAATGGGATTTGGCAAAAGTCGGTACCCACGACCACCCCCTCAGGAGGCAAAATTTAATAAAACGTTATTTTTGACCATTTTGGTTGTACACTGTTGACGCCCCTGACCATACCAGATTGAGTGTAAATGGGATTTGGCAAAAGTCGGTACCCACGACCACCCCCTCAGGAGGCAAAATTTAATAAAACGTTATTTTTGACCATTTTGGTTGTACACTGTTGACGCCCTGACCATACCAGATTGAGTGTAAATGGGATTTGGCAAAAGTCGGTACCCACGACCACCCCCTCAGGAGGCAAAATTTAATAAAACGTTATTTTTGACCATTTTGGTTGTACACTGTTGACGCCCTAACCATACCAGATTGAGTGTAAATGGGATTTGGCAAAAGTCGGTACCCACGACCACCCCCTCAGGAGGCAAAATTTAATAAAACGTTATTTTTGACCATTTTGGTTGTACACTGTTGACGCCCTAACCATACCAGATTGAGTGTAAATGGGATTTGGCAAAAGTCGGTACCCTCGACCACACCCTCAGGAGGCAAAATTTAATAAAACGTTATTTTTGACCATTTTGGTTGTACACTGTTGACGCCCTAACCATACCAGATTGAGTGTAAATGGGATTTGGCAAAAGTCGGTACCCACGACCACCCCCTCAGGAGGCAAAATTTAATAAAACGTTATTTTTGACCATTTTGGTTGTACACTGTTGACGCCCTGACCATACCAGATTGAGTGTAAATGGGATTTGGCAAAAGTCGGTACCCACGACCACCCCCTCAGGTAGCAAAATTTAATAAAACGTTATTTTTGACCATTTTGGTTGTACACTGTTGACGCCCTGACCATACCAGATTGAGTGTAAATGGGATTTGGCAAAAGTCGGTACCCACGACCACCCCCTCAGGAGGCAAAATTTAATAAAACGTTATTTTTGACCATTTTGGTTGTACACTGTTGACGCCCTGACCATACCAGATTGAGTGTAAATGGGATTTGGCAAAAGTCGGTACCCACGACCACCCCCTCAGGAGGCAAAATTTAATAAAACGTTATTTTTGACCATTTTGGTTGTACACTGTTGACGCCCTGACCATACCAGATTGAGTGTAAATGGGATTTGGCAAAAGTCGGTACCCACGACCACCCCCTCAGGTAGCAAAATTTAATAAAACGTTATTTTTGACCATTTTGGTTGTACACTGTTGACGCCCTGACCATACCAGATTGAGTGTAAATGGGATTTGGCAAAAGTCGGTACCCACGACCACCCCCTCAGGAGGCAAAATTTAATAAAACGTTATTTTTGACCATTTTGGTTGTACACTGTTGACGCCCTGACCATGCCAGATTGAGTGTAAATGGGATTTGGCAAAAGTCCACGACCACACCCTCAGGAGGCAAAATTTAATAAAACGTTATTTTTGACCATTTTGGTTGTACACTGTTGACGCCCTGACCATACCAGATTGAGTGTAAATGGGATTTGGCAAAAGTCCACGACCACACCCTCAGGAGGCAAAATTTAATAAAACGTTATTTTTGACCATTTTGGTTGTACACTGTTGACGCCCTGACCATACCAGATTGAGTGTAAATGGGATTTGGCAAAAGTCCACGACCACACCCTCAGGAGGCAAAATTTAATAAAACGTTATTTTTGACCATTTTGGTTGTACACTGTTGACGCCCTGACCATACCAGACTGAGTGTAAATGGGATTTGGCAAAAGTCGGTACCCACGACCACCCCCTCAGGAGGCAAAATTTAATAAAACGTTATTTTTGACCATTTTGGTTGTACACTATTGACGCCCTGACCATACCAGACTGAGTGTAAATGGGATTTGGCAAAAGTCGGTACCCACGACCACCCCCTCAGGAGGCAAAATTTAATAAAACGTTATTTTTGACCATTTTGGTTGTACACTATTGACGCCCTGACCATACCAGACTGAGTGTAAATGGGATTTGGCAAAAGTCGGTACCCACGACCACCCCCTCAGGAGGCAAAATTTAATAAAACGTTATTTTTGACCATTTTGGTTGTACACTGTTGACGCCCTGACCATACCAGATTGAGTGTAAATGGGATTTGGCAAAAGTCCACGACCACACCCTCAGGAGGCAAAATTTAATAAAACGTTATTTTTGACCATTTTGGTTGTACACTGTTGACGCCCTGACCATACCAGACTGAGTGTAAATGGGATTTGGCAAAAGTCGGTACCCACGACCACCCCCTCAGGAGGCAAAATTTAATAAAACGTTATTTTTGACCATTTTGGTTGTACACTGTTGACGCCCTGACCATACCAGACTGAGTGTAAATGGGATTTGGCAAAAGTCGGTACCCACGACCACCCCCTCAGGAGGCAAAATTTAATAAAACGTTATTTTTGACCATTTTGGTTGTACACTGTTGACGCCCTGACCATACCAGACTGAGTGTAAATGGGATTTGGCAAAAGTCGGTACCCACGACCACCCCCTCAGGAGGCAAAATTTAATAAAACGTTATTTTTGACCATTTTGGTTGTACACTATTGACGCCCTGACCATACCAGACTGAGTGTAAATGGGATTTGGCAAAAGTCGGTACCCACGACCACCCCCTCAGGAGGCAAAATTTAATAAAACGACATTTTTGACCATTTTGGTTGTACACTGTTGACGCCCTGACCATACCAGATTGAGTGTAAATGGGATTTGGCGAAAGTCGGTACCCACGACCACACCCTCAGGAGGCAAAATTTAATAAAACGTTATTTTTGACCATTTTGGTTGTACACTGTTGACGCCCTGACCATACCAGATTGAGTGTAAATGGGATTTGGCAAAAGTCGGTACCCACGACCACCCCCTCAGGAGGCAAAATTTAATAAAACGACATTTTTGACCATTTTGGTTGTACACTGTTGACGCCCTGACCATACCAGATTGAGTGTAAATGGGATTTGGCAAAAGTCGGTACCCACGACCACACCCTCAGGAAGCAAAATTTGATAAAACGTTATTTTTGACCATTTTGGTTGTACACTGTGGACGCCCTGACCATACCAGATTGAGTGTAAATGGGATTTGGCGAAAGTCGGTACCCACGACCACACCCTCAGGAGGCAAAATTTAATAAAACGTTATTTTTGACCATTTTGGTTGTACACTGTTGACGCCCTGACCATACCAGATTGAGTGTAAATGGGATTTGGCAAAAGTCGGTACCCACGACCACCCCCTCAGGAGGCAAAATTTAATAAAACGACATTTTTGACCATTTTGGTTGTACACTGTTGACGCCCTGACCATACCAGATTGAGTGTAAATGGAATTTGGCAAAAGTCACGACCAATAAATTGAGAATATCGTGTGTCGCGCGAGTTCGTTTACGAGTGTGTCTATTGTGAGGACATTTGCTCACTACATCTCAACTACTCCTGCGGTTGGTCCGGTGCAGGTCCGATGTTTCCGTAAGAAAATAAAAACATGCCACCGTAATCCATGCGCGGATATGCGTTCGAGTGACAGGACCTTACCTTGGGTAGTGAAGAAGACCGAGGAGGAGCAGGTACCTCGGGGCTACCCAGCCGGTGGAGAAGAATGTGCAGGGTTATTTTATATGTGAGGGTTTGCTTGAACAACAGCTTATAAACAAGGTATTGCCAAAATAAATATTTCAAACTACGAAACCATCTTGTTTTCTTTCACGTAATTGCATCGACTTATCCGCGAGCGGTCATGGTCACCGCCGTGGGTACCTTAAACTGAGCGGTTAGAACTTCGATGGTTCTTGGGGATCGCAATCGATTGGCGTCATCGAACGATTGACAAAGAGGTGGGGGAACTTCTTCGATTTTGCCCCAAGAAACGCTAAATTCCCAGTCGCTCAGTTATACCCACCATCGCCATTACCGTTCGCGGATGAGAAGAAAATGTCCTAAAGTGTCCTTACTCTTATTCGCACCGTATCTGGCCCGGCACAACGAGAAAAAGCTCATTTGTGCTCCTAAAATCTTACAAGTTTTCGACATTTCTATTATTTTTGGTTGTTTGATTTAAGATTACTTTTTTGCATTTTATTTATTGGATTTATACATTTTATGCTCCATATCGATTGAGAAAACCTCTTATGTCAATTGGTCCAACTATGATCAATTCTTTGGTCCAACCATTATCAGTGTTGGTCCAACCAAGATCAGAATTCTCTGCTTATTAAAACAGTTTATATAAAAACTATTTGAGTAAATCAATGTTTTGTCGGGCTTTTCATAAACTAGAAGAGTAGAGCTTTCCATTATCCCAAGTTTTGAATGTAAAAACTTACTCGCATATGTAAAACTCGACTTAAAGTTTGACTACATGAAAAATGTCTTAAATTGGTCCAACCATCATCATTTACCCTACACTGTCGACGCCCTGACCATACCAGATTGAGTGTAAATGGGATTTGACAAAAGTCGGAAAAATGTGCTGATCCGGTGTTACACAAATCTGCGTGAAAATTCTTTTGTCTTTTCGGTCGCTGCGTGAAAGTTACTCGTGTGTGTTGGAGCTAGTCCACCATAGCCACTCAGGCCATAGCGAGGCTAGCTCCGTCGATGCCTGTTTCTAAATTACAATGAAAATAGAACGCTAGACATCTTCCATCAAACTAGACGGCTGCCGACTGATACCTCAATCTGCAACCGCCACACTCTTTATTCCATTCAGGTATATACAATTCAACATTCTTCTTTCATAATAGTATACCTCTGCCATCTCTCCAACAATTGTACCTCCCAACAATACTGTCGCCATTCACGTACCTGAAGGTTCGACGCTACACGAGCGTTCAACGCTACCTAACTTTCAACAGTGTGCTGTGTTGTTTCATTTAAGGGTGTATGAGCCATTTTACGAGACGTTTCGGATCAGCTGATCGCTCATTTCATGAATGAAAATTTCCCGGATAAAAACTAACCATAGGGTATTTGGCGAAAACCATTCCTGTGCCATACAGTGTACCAGCTACAATATAGTGTATTGTAATGGAATGGTTCGCTAAAAGCTTTGCACATTGGTAGCTATTATACATTTACATCCGATCTTTATGTAACAATATATTATACTGTTTTTCTTACGTTTGAACCATTCACTATTCCGAAACAATCTTTCTCCGTGCATTTTTAATTTTTTATTCAGTTTATGATTTTTTCCGTGCTTTATTTTGTTGATGTCCGCGAGGATGTCCGTGACATTTTTGTTGCAAAGGAAATGAAAGAGAAAAAAGTGAATAAGTTGAAACATCTATTTAAAGTCAATAAAATGTTTAAATAAAGTGGTAAACCAGGTGTCCTAAGGACTGCATATCCAAGAGATATGGTGGGCTAGGTACGTAGAGTGCGATGAGAGGAATACGAATGTAGGTCAACCCGGAAAGACGCAGGCCAGATTACCGTAAATCAGTGGATAAGTTCAACACTATTCTTTCTCTTCTTCTCTCATGTGAAATTGCCTTGTACAACAACCGAATTAAATGCGATTTATCTTTGACATTTTTAACATAAGGACTGGACTGGACAATAAAACGACTTCTGAAATAAGTTCGTCTTCTCTTTTTAACCTAACTTATAGTTGAATCGAACTTGACAGTTTTCTCATGAGTTGTTATGTACATTTCATAGTTCAGTCAAATTGGAGCCTCAATATTGCAATAATGGTTAAGCACGGTGGTAATGATACTTATGTACCTCGTCACCCACTTCATGCAACTACATTAGTGGTCTAATAACACTTAGCGCGCTAGGCATAGTTCCATCATGCCGCTCAAAGTGTTGCCACAAATAATGCTTAGTTTGCAAAACCCGGTTATCTTGCTGGTGGGACATGGGAGCTTAAGCTTCAACTGTTAATGCAACCAGAGGCTACTCAGACTCAGACGAGTTTAGGTTAGTTTGGCTAGAACTGTCATTATCGAAGGAACATGACGAGATAATATAACATTATATGGTTTATCTAATGTAAAACAATACAACATAACAAAAGAGAACCATTCCAAAACCATGATTAAATTTATAACCAGTAGTGAAATTACAATTAAAAACAATATATTTACGGTACATTTTATTGTTTGAAACCATACGTGTACCATACAATGTACGGTATATTAAAGCTCACGTATCAGTATTTCGAACAATTCATTTACAATAAAATGTATGGTTTTGTAAAAAAATATATATGGAGAAAAATATTTTTTTATATTGTTACGATACTTAACAACCCGTATAGTATATTGTAAAAATCTCATTTACAATTCACTGTATGGTGTCTAACATTACATCGTATTGTTTTTGTATTTTTTATTTTTACAGTGGTGTTTATTGTAACAATATGGTTCTAAATAGTACTGTTACAATACAACATTCGATTTTTCTACTGTATTTTTTATTCGGGTTGACAGGAGGTTGGGCCCAAGCCCGTGAGTGTTAATATCAATATCAACACTGTTGTCGTTTCGTAAAATAGACTAAATAGGGTATGTGTGCCATCAGTAATCTCACGCTCCCATATTCATTCTATTCGAAAACAAGCGATTACGGCACCGATTAATTCCGTTCTTTGTGTTTACATGGGTGCTCACTTCTATCAAAAAATACAAAAATAAGAAACAAAACAAACAGCGCTCCAATCCCTTGTTTTTCGTAGGATGAAAATGGGAGCCACATGCTTAATAAGGGAACCAATACCCTATTATGTGTACGCCATGATGGGTGTTCAAGTTTATTTCTATTTCGTATTTATGGTCTTGTTTCATGGGGGTAGGTCCAATCTGGTGGTCCAGTACGTGCCCTCCATATTTGGTTGGTTCAATATCAAGTTGTTTCGTGTTCACATACTTGTACTTTATATGTTAATTGTATTTGTTCTGTGCTGGTTGGCTAGTTATTAGAGTGGGTCAACGTTGTATGGAGAAACTTTAAATTTGACCGCATCAACCCGGAACAAAGCTTTTACAATCTAGGGTATGTGTGCCATCAGTAAACTCACGCTCCCATATTCATCCTATTCGAACACAAGCGATTACGGCATAGATTGATTACGTTCTTTTTGTTTTCATGGGTGCTCACATCTAACAAAAAAATACAAAAATAAGAAACAAAACAAACAGCGCTTCATTTCCTTGTTTTTCGTATAATGAAAATGGGAGCCACATGCTTAATAAGGGAACCAATTGTTGAGAGCAGCTTCCAGTGGACATAAAAATAGCGGACCGAGAGAGGAACAACCGAGTTTACGGATCGTAATAAAACAACAACCGTGCGATTCCACTGTACACAAACGACTAATTTATTCAGAACGTAAACATAAACATACAATATTCGATGTCACACAAAGATCATGGTGTATAATTCAATTCAGGTTGTCTTGATACGAGGGGGAGCTCGATTGCAACATATATACACTTTTTCAACACTCCTTCTCAAGTCGACGACCTACGTATCACAGTCCACAGAAAATCGATAACTTGTCTTTCCAAGTTCGGTTCATTACATAAAACATTTCAGATCACCGTTTCTCAAACACAAAAACTTCTCGCGGTGCTACAGTAATACAAACATTTCTCGAACAACTTCAAACAGCTACAAACAATTCTCAATTACATACGCTATTCATTTACTCATACAAATACAAATTCAATAGATTTCTATCCAACTAAAACAGTTCATCATCTTATAACCAAACAGTCGCGTCTTCTAAATAAAAATCATCAAAGCGTTACTCAAAATCCTCAACTTCACCACCTTCGAGATGCAGTGGTGCCTACAGCTGCTCCCACATTGTTTTTCCTACACTTACATAGCATATTCAAACCATAGAGTTTTCCTGTGTATTGTCCTACGGCCATTACACTACCATCCTTTGTTATTTCAGCTTTGTCATCGATGAATCTTACCTGCAAACCTGATCTCGCCACTCGATTAACGGAGAACAGGTTGCAGCTGAGTCCAGGAAGGTACAGCACATCCTTTGCTTCGCACTTCTTGGTCTTGCCTCCGACAACCGCATACAGAAGAACATCCCCACAATATTCCGCAACAAGTTTCTCTCCATTCGCCACTATCACTTCCACCGGCCGATCCAAACGGCGCATTTTACTGAAGTAACTAGTGTCCTTTACCATATGGTCCGTCGCTTCAGAATCGAGGAACCACTGCATTTTCACTAATTCTTCTTCTTTCGACGCCAGGAAACAAACATCCGCACGATCAGAATCGCTGTCTTCTTCAATCACTATGTCCGGTTTACTAATGCGCTTTCTCACTTTTTCATTTGCATTCTGATTGGGAACCACTGGCATACGGCAGTTTGATTGTTTGTGTCCAACTTTGCCACATCTAAAACACTTTATCTTGTGCCAGACATGCCGACTTGCCATAGCAACATCCTGAATGTCGCAATCCGGGGTCGACAGATTCCGCCTCTTCATTTCCACATCTAGCAAACGCTTTTTAACAAATGCCATTGTCACAGCGGTGGGCAGTGTCTCGATTGCAGTAACCACCGTATCAAACGATGGTGGTAGCGTCAATAACAAATGGCAAATCGCGTCGGCATCTTCCACTACCGCACCACTTTCCTTTAACTCGCGGATGAGACCATCAAATTTGAGCAAATGCTCCGACAAACCTTCGTCGGCTCCCTCTGCATACTTTAATCACAGACAAACAGACGTAACACCTTGAACGATTTTTATGGAAATCCATCGTCCAGTTCACACTAGCATCACCTGGTGGAAAAGTTGCACGATTCACTGTGTTGTGCAGTTTCGTCAACAGAAGGCGCTAGTGTGAAACGTCAAACGCATAGAAAAACGATGCGCGCGCCTCTGGTTGTGAAAGCCACTACTATGAAAATTTAAAATGATCGTTAAAAGTGTGGTCGATGGAAATTTCGCAAGTGTTACGTCTGTTTGTCTGTGCTTTAATGTTAGGAGCTGTTTTCTAATAAACAGTTGCCCAGCAATACCACGACGTTCAAACACCGCCTTCAGTGTGTCCCATATCCGTTTCGGAGTCGCACAATCTTTCACCAGCTCCAACTGATTATCAGCGATGGCCGAAATAACTATCGCTTTGCACTTTTTCTCTGCAGCTACCCGTGCCACCATTAGCTTTTTCTTTTCCGATTTTACTTCCACTGTATCGGTAGCCACCGCGCGTAGCTCGTCAATCTCGGCGATCTCCCGACGGACACAATCGAGTAGATCGAACGTATCAAGGACGGTTTCGATCCGGAACTTCCAGTTGTGGAAGCCGGAACCGTCGAACGCGGCGATTTTCACTCTCTCGTCCATACCTGAGCAAAAAACCTGTTGGAAATAAAAACACAGGCGAGGCTTTGTTCTCCAAACCCAGGCACTGACTGATATCGCTACCAGCTCAGTGCCTCTCCTTTATTCAAACTAGGTATAACATATTTACAATTTATTTCCATTTACATACCAGTTGATACCTAGCTCTCCACTGAGCTGTGTGATGCACCTCCAAGGATGTACCTACCATTCAACACTCCTCCTCATCACACACTCAGATCCGACGCGTCCCGAGCATATCTGGTCACCGTACTCCTCCTGGATCCAAAGCCCGCCGAGCTCCTAATAGCACCTTTGCTCCACACTACCGAGCTACCTTTGCTTCCAAGCTCCTCCTGGCTCCAAGCTTCATCCGAGTACCTTCCTGCCATCCAGCTCCAGCGTCCCGATCAGCCAGCACCCTCTTCCTCGACCTCTTGGTTCCAGCGCAGGTCCCTCAAGATACTAGATCCTCACCGCCTCTCGATATCTCAACGACTATTGGCACCAGGCCTCATCGCATCTTGATACCTCATCGGATATTGGATGGTACCGCATCTTGGTCTCCTCGCTTCCCGAACCACCGCCAGGGCGTCCCTGGGCCCATAACCTGTTGAGAGCAGCTTCCAGTGGACATAAAAATAGCGGACCGAGAGAGGAACAACAGAGTTTACGGATCGTAATAAAACAACAACCGTGCGATTCCACTGTACACAAACGACTAATTTATTCAGAACGTAAACATAAACATACAATATTCGATGTCACACAAAGATCATGGTGTATAATTCAATTCAGGTTGTCTTGATACGAGGGGGAGCTCGATTGCAACATATATACACTTTTTCAACACCAATACCCTATATTAGCGTCCAAAACAACTGTGAAAAATTTGGTAGCGATTGGTTGCGTCCCCGTATTCCGCATTGCGATTGAATTTTGTATGGAAGTTGGTGTGGAAAAAACGTACTTTTTGCATTTTTCTCATGATTTTTTTTTTGTCTGAAACCATTTAACTAATGACGTGAGAGTATAGCCTAGGATATGCTGATAAACTTTGCCGAAGACCGCAAGGTGATCCGACGCTTATGAAAACAGTTCACGGTGTCAAAATTTCGATTATTATCGAACATTCATGTACCTCGGATTTTTCTTCGAAAATGATTAGTGTTTGGGCTATTCATAATCGGAAAACTAGAAAATATTTCATCGGCGAAAAATTTTCCATACAATTTGTATGGGCCGTTTTTTGGGCTAAAATAGTAATTATTGATTTTTAGTATGGAAAATAGCTAAAAACTCATCTAAATCAAATTTTCCCCGATAGAATATTTTCAAATTTTGCATTTGTAAATTATAGCCGAAATTCTAACATTCTATGAAGAAAAATCCGAGGTACATGAAAGTTCGATAATAATCAAAATTTTGACATCGTGCAGTTATTCGCTTGGTAACTTAGGCCAAAAATTGAGATTTTATTATTGATGTTATAGGGCACTGCATTGTTTTGATTTTGTATGGGATTTTGACGTTTCTTGGCCTTGTTGTTTACTAAATTTCTGTAAGAGTAAAAGAGAAGGAGAGAATTTCATGCAGTGCCCTATTCCTTTACACACAGATTGCAATCGGTGTTGCTGCGGTGTAGGCTATCAAGATATCAACCATGTTGAGTGGGCATGCCCCGAGTACGGTATTACCAGATCCGATTTATGTGCATCCCTCAGGGCCCGAGGGAAACCAGAAAAGGAAGACATTAGAGATGTGTTGAGTAAACTAGATCTTGAGTACATGAAGCTTATGTACGACTTCTTGAAGCAAGCTGAAGTCTTCGTTTGATATCCCCGTCTTGTTGTTCCACTTGTTTTGTTGTTTGTTGTCCACCTCGTCTCTTTGTTTGATATGCCAGCATTCGCGGAGCCAGCTTTTTCTTTTTTCTTACTCACTCCCCTAAACATGCGAGAGAAAGAGCGGGATGAAAAAGGGGGCAAGCTGCCTCCTCTTCCATCGCTCTCTCTCTCGTGCATGTTTAGGAGAGTGAGCAAGAAAAAAGAAAATACTGGCTCCGCCAATGTATGCCAGTCTTGTTGCTCCGCTTGTCCACCTCGTGTCCCTTCGAAAATCGTCTGTTTGTATCGTTATACAGGTTGTTTGTCCACTCTACGTTTGACCAGCAGCAATACGCCACACCATGCTGTTACGTGTCAACGAAAAGCCCCATCACCCTATCCTTTCCTCAAATATTTTTGTTCCCCCTAACGTCGACCAAACCGTGAGTTTTTCGGTTCCCCAAAACTAATATAAATTATAAGTCAAAGCATGAAATTGTAAAAAAAAATAACTGAATTCGGCTCCGTTATGCTTGATGGCGCATGAGCCTAAAATAAACGTTTAAATAAAAAAAAATCCTGGGTGTTTCGATGCGTCTCAAGGCATTTCTGAGGCATTTCAGGGCGGTTTAGGAGGTTTCAGCATTTCAAAAGGTATCAAACGGTTTTCGGACGTTTTAGACCATGGAATATTGGTATATTTGCTATGAGGAAGATGTTTCTCCTTCTTTATGGCTCTGCGTCTCAACTGTAACTTGGCCTGCTTCGCTTCAACTTAGTGTTCTTTGAGCAATTCCACAGTTATTAATTGAAGGGCTTTCTTTGCCTGCCATGGCATTTTTTATTTGTTGATAGACATTGGAGCAGAGTGCAGAATTAGCTTAAAATACACATAAAAAAAAATTTAAAAAAAAGACATTGGAGCAAATCTTCGAAGAGAAAAAATAAACACTCACACGTCAGTTTGCATGGCAGTTAGCAGCTGAACGAACCATGTATTCATTGCACCAACCGAGAGCGTGCGTTCAATGTTGTTTTCGTTAGCAGTGACAAAACCCAATCTAAGGGAAAAGCGGTGTGTGGATATTTTGGTGGGACAAAATTTTCCGCGTGTGAGTCTATTACGGGGAAAATCCGCAATATAATGTTTGATTAATGAATGCATATTCAACTTCAGATTGAAAACGTTTTATTTTCCCATTCGGGTGTATTTTTTATAACAAATAAGTTCAATGTTGGGTCACCGTTCACTTAGTAATCTAGCGCTCCCAAATTCATCCTACTAGAAAACAAAGCGACTACGGCACCGATTGATTCCGTTATTTAATAAGAAGAACAAAATAATAAGAAACAAAACAGTTCCTTTGTTTTGAGTAGGATGAAGATAGGAGCCTATATTCTTAGTAAGGGTACAAATACTCTATTAATCTTTTAACACCATAAATTTTGCTGGCCACACTGAGATTATCTTATTAAGTTCAATTGAAGTGGTAACAATTCAGATCATTTGGAATCACTAAACTCTTAGCAAAAAAACAAAAACAAATAACAATAATAATAATAATAATAATAATAATAATAATAAACCATTATCAAACAATTGCACACAGTTCTTCATAGCTTTTAAGCCGAACCGTTTCCATCAATTGACTGAACTTGGTAAGCGAGCAGGGGTGTTCGCAATTCGGTATTTTGATCTCCTTCGGGTATTTATCCTCGCTGTTAAAGAAGAATACAATTTTCACTTCGAAATCATCATCAAATGTGATGCTATGATGCAGTTCAAATACGATCGTAGCGGAGAAGTCTGGTTTGCCGCTGGTCTGGTCAATGATGTTCATTGTACGCATAAGATTGACTAACGTGACATCGTGCGCCGAATAGATAAAGATCGATCGTTCCGGCATCAAGATTCCCGATCGCTTTCTAATCATGTTATCCAGCAATTCACTGATGATTGCCCCTCCTTTAATCTTTTTCATAAAAGGGGTCTCCGTAAAAAGTGCTAAACTTCGCTCTGCCAATGGTAGCATTTTATCTGGAAATATATTTTCGGTCCAATCCGGAAGTTCAAGGCCGGCGTTCTTTTCGATTTCCAAAGTGTTGTAAAGTAATTCCACATCCAAGATTGTACTAATGTTCTGTCCTGTTGATTGTGTCAATGTCCTGTAGAGCGCTGCGTTCTTCTCATTCAAATCACGGATGTCCTTAGGTGGGTAGCTCATCAAGCGTTGAAGAGATTGTTCGTACCGTGGGCAAGGTTTTTTCTGAGCCAAAAGCTGTTGAATGAATAAAAAAACATTACCAGGGAATTAATGGATACACTTTGGTAAGGCTTGCAGTCTCAATAAGTTAGCCTACGAATTTATTATCTAGGTTTGGGCTCCCATGTTTCGATCCAAATTTGTATCTTCATCAGAATTATTCGTAGCTGTTCATAAACGTTCAACCAGTAGTGTTGTCTTAGTCTTATCGTTTGAAAGTCGATTTTAGTAATCTAGTACATACTACCATCTGTACGCATTCACTATCCTATGTGTTTCACCCACAATATAACACTTACTAACTACCAAGGTCAGTGGCGTAGCCAGAAATTGTCTCTGGGAGGGTTTTAAACGTTCAATGATACCTTTTTTGATTTGACACTTACATTTTGTTAACAGTAATGTGTGTATCAGACCGTTTACAATTGTGTCGGACAATCTAATATTCTCATTATTGTCCACTAGTTTTAGCACCGAATTCAGAAGCTTCTGATTTTATCATGCTAATTTTATTGTCTGCTAAAAAGTGTTTACATTGCGCTAAATTGACGCCAATACTGCTCGAAAATGAACTGTCGCGTAGAATTAGCAAATATGTAAACGGGCCATAAATAGAATAATTGCAATATTTGATTATTGTTTGTCTATTACCATAAAACATAAACATACACATGCAAAGCTTTCAGCATTTTTTATAGAGTAGCAATATAGTTTTTTCAAAGTTCGACAGCAGTTACATGAGTTCAAAGTTACCCTGTAAAATCAGTAATTTGTCAATTACTTTGTTATTTCAAAAGCTAGCGTTTTTTTAATGTTCAGCAAAAAAACATATATTTTTGCAATCCAAACAGCTACTGTACAGTACACGAAAAATGTAATAATTTCGTTGAATAGTTATGACAGTTACTAGATGCTTGGTGTCGGCATTGTTAAAAAAAAATATGTGTGTGTGTGTGTGTGTGTGTGTGTGTTTGTATTTCACTTATGGGTGGATTGACCATCCAATTCTTCATGTCAAAAGATGTGCTTTGTCTTATGTAAAAACTTCTCCGAACAAACTATGTAACAAAATTCAAGTGCTGAAATATTAAAAAATGAGCACGTAATCGACAAAATAAAAAAATATCTGTGGTATGGCTCCAACTCATTTTGTGTTGAGCTCTAACAAAGCTCTAACTCATTTACGTGATCTAAATTCTTAACAATAAAAACATATTCCTCTTGAAAGTTAAATCTTTTGATACTAAATAGCATGTATCACTGCAAATCAAAATTAAATACACAGCATTGCTAAATACTTTTCGTTCTATCCAATAACCATGACTCAGTGGCGTAGCCAGAAATTGTCTCTGGGAGGGGTTTTCAACAGTCAATGGTACCTTTTTTTATTTGACACTTACATTTTATAAACAGTAATGAGCAATAGAATTCGTAGTTTGAAAATAGCGGCGCAGCCGAAAATTTTTTTCGTCGCAAAGTGCTTTATACTGAAAATTTGTTCCACAAATTTTGGCTCTGGGGGGGGGGGGGTTTAACCCTAAAACCCCCCCCGTGGCTACGCCAGTGAACCATGTACAAAGAATATGTAGATTTTATATGATGAATGTATTTAAAACTGCCTACGTTGGCCAAAATATCTCAAGTAACTATTATGTAGTCTTGAAATGTCTTTGTCTCGATCCCTCCCTATTTCGATGGTCTCTGCGTTATCGAGATGTAGACTGAAGAGTGAACTATAGTTTTGCTACCTACCGTATCCCGATCCCTAGGGATTGTATTGATCGCTGCCGGTTGCCACGGGATAGGGAGCGGGTTGGTGTTTTCCAAAGGAGGTAAGAAGCCAGCCATGAAACTTTGAGCGCTCATGATGCATCGTTCAGCGTAGCTGCTTTCAACGTACATGTTATCCTTAGAATAGAGACCGTTCGGAGGCAGCAAACGGTAGTAGCGAGGTCTTAGATTCTTCCCAAGATTGTACATTTGTTGAGAACCTTTCTGTAAAGCATGTTGAACAATAATATAAGAGATGCTACCATGAAATTCAAATCTTAAAGCTGTTACCTCCGATAGAGCGCCTAGTCCACCAGTCCATTGATGATTACGATGTGGATCATTTGGATAGAACTCTGTAGGTGAGCGATCCCCATGTCGAAACATTATCGCAATCATTCTCAATGTACGAAAGCCTTCATCATCAGTGCTATCGCCGAAAACTAGATAAGCGAGCAGCACCGAGAGGCATATGCTTCCAAAGAAGAACACCGATACGGTCATACCTCGCTTACCTTTCTGCCAACAATCCCAAGTCATGCTGGATATTTGCTACCATACAGATTTTACAGTATCACTCACGTCAATCTATTCTTATATTTACCATCAAATTTAGTCTCGGTATAAGAACGTAGCGCTCAATGAATTTACATAACTATCCACCAAAGCAGCACCACTGTTTTTCGAAACGAATGCATGTGTCACAATAAACATATCTGCTTTGATTACTACTAGCATCCTAAGAAACTTTTTTTTGTTCTATTCATGCATTCGTCTTCACTTTCTATCTAAAAATACAGCCAAAAATATAATCAACACACTATCAATGCAACAAGTCGCAACTGCATCAGCTGAGCCAATGAAGATCTGGGTGTTTCAGATCCCTTCACCAATACAGAAATCCAAAGAAACGTATTTTGTTTTATGTGTTTTATTTGAATGATTATTCCACGGTGCTCCCCAGACTGTTATTATAAAATAAAAATCTCCATCCAATCGGTGCCCACCATTCGTTTTCTATGACTATCCTGCATGTCTGGGCAAAATTTGTTGTAATATGGATAAGTGAGTACTATTACGTGAATATTACAATGAATTATGAGCATCTAAGTTTGGTTCAACGAAGAATAAAATGCGGACAAAATGACAATAAAAGGAAAATATAAAGATATCTATGTACCTAATAACATAATAAAAGTGATGAGAAAATTTTAATAGAATTTCTAGAAATTGTAGAAAAAAGTTAGTGCCTTAAAATTTTATCCATATAAGTTCGTTTTCACACACTGGCGTAGCCACGGGGGGGGTTTTAGGGTTAAAACCCCCCCCAGAGCCAAAATTTGTGGAACAAATTTTCAGTATAAAGCACTTTGCGACGAAAAAAATTTTCGGCTGCGCCGCTATTTTCAAACTACGAATTCTATTGCTCATTACTGTTTATAAAATGTAAGTGTCAAATAAAAAAAGGTACCATTGACTGTTGAAAACCCCTCCCAGAGACAATTTCTGGCTACGCCACTGTTTTCACACATGAATAAAACACAAAATAAATACCCAAGTATGAGACAGAGCAAATCCCAACAAAATATTTTATTCAAAGGAATGGGTTTTAAAAATATTTGCTATCAATCAAGATATCAATCGTTTTTCCAGTGTTTTATGTCTCTCGAGCCTTATAACATTTAAACATTTTCAAGAGTTGATAAAGTGATATCCATCACGATGTCTGGACATTCTAGTGTACAGCACATATCTTTTAAGATGAGATACCTACATTCATTTATTTGTTCAACATCACATTTAAGACAAGACATAATCAACAATAGTTCGCTACAATACCCGGTTTGTGGCTGCCGCTCTCCATCCTCGGTCACACTCCACCTGGTCCGCCCATCGTGCTCTCTGCGCTCCACGCCTTCTTGTGCCAACCGGATCAGTTGCAAACACCAGCTTTTTAGGGTTGTTGTCCGGCATTCTTGCAACTTGCTCTGCCCACCGTATCCTTCCGGCTTTGGCCACCTTCTGGATGCTGGGTTCGCCGTAAAGTGCAGCGAACTGGTGGTTCATCCTTATCCGCCAAACACCGTTCTCCTGCACACCGCCGAAGATCGTCCTTAGCACGCGTCGCTCGAAAACTCCGAGTGCTTGCAGGTCCTCCTCGAACATGGTCCATGTCTCGTGCCCGTAGAGGACCACCGGTCATATTAGCGCTTTGTACATGGTGTATTTGGTGCGTGGGTGAATCTTTTTCGACTGCAGTTTCTTCTGGAGCCCGTAGTAGGCCCGACTTCCGCTGATGATGCGCCTCCGAATTTCACAGCTCACGTTGTTGTCAGACGTCAGTGAGGATCCGAGGTAGACGAATTCCTCCACCACCTCGAAAGTATTCCCGTCTATCGTAACATTACTACCCAGACGGATCCGGTCGTGTTCGGTTCCGCCTAACAGCATGTACTTTGTTTTTGCCCGAGCAGAGGGGAATATCAAATTAATAACTACGAAATTACAAAACCTGTTTTTATATCTCGTTTTGTTATTATTGTATTATCAAGGCATTACGTTTCCATAACATGTTTTGTTGGACAATCTTATTTTGTTATGACCAAGCCATTGGTATACAGCCATTAAATAATATTCCAATATTACATTTTGTTGTGGAACAAGTTTGATTATTATTGTATTATTGAGAGTGTACCAATACTTTATGCTATTGCTATCAAAACTTAAACAAGTTTTGAAATAAATCGTACGTCATTCAACAACGTAATTTACAATATTTCGCGAGTTATGCTTATGGTATCATATTTGTTAAGAGGTGTGGTATATTACGTGACATGGAGGTGCTGTAATGTGTACAAAACCAAGTCCCTGCTGGGCGCCGCGAGGTTTGAAATTGACTGAGTTGTAGCTGAAAAGTTCCCAAAATATTAGCCACTGCCCAAGTGGCGCAGCACCCTACATACATCAAAACGTGAACATGGCGACGATATTGAGGGTGGGGTTTGAAAGGGACGTTCCAGACTCCGCCTTTGACATGAGAATTTCAATTATTTTATATTATTTTATTATGTCAAACTAATTTAGTAAACTTGCTTGAACGAAGCTAATACAGACAGCTGAATCCAAAATTGAAGATGGTTTTGAATGGGATTTTTCAGAAATATTTTATATTTTCACAAGTTTTCCCTGTCGTTCCAGAGGATGAAGTCGGATCTACCTATTTTTGGTAAAAGATTACATGAATAGTTTAAAATACGCATATGAGGGAGAGAGAAACTTAAGTTCGCAATGATTGTTCCGTTATTCTCACATGCTGGTCTAAATATGTATAGCATTCTCAGCCAACACGAAGTCATATATGATGTAAAAAAGGATGCTAATGTGGAGGCCATATGCGTACATGCTTTCATTTAACCACGGGTAAAGTGTACCCATATCGCCTCCACTTTAGCATCCTATTCAACAGCATGTGCAATTGTTTGATATCATAACTAATTTTGCTTTCGGGATGTTATCAATAACTCTTTAATATCAAAATTTGTTATTGAAATATATCCCAAATTCACTGTTATTAAGTTGTTATTGACACTAACAAAACATGTTATTATATTGATTTTCCAGGAACAAATTTTTGTTATGTAACTTGTTATTTTGCCGCTTATGACAGACAAGTTTATAACTCAATATGTTATGTTAATAACATAAAAATAACTAATTCCATTATGCAGTTATTTTGCCAAAATAACGCATTTTGTTATGCTTTTATTATTCTCTTCTGTTCGGGTGAGGCATTCACCATCAATCCGACCTTTGCTGCTTCGCGTTTCAGGCGGGTGTACCCCAGATGAGATCTGGGGTCTGAATCCCACTTCTAATGTAAAGGACAGGAATGTAAGCCATTTCGATTAGAAATCTTATTGGGCTAGAAGCTAGTTAAAACAGATATTTTTTTTTTTTTGCTACTCGGCACTATTAATTCTTATTTTACACTTGCCGTTTTGGCACCGAAACGGCCTAATTTTTTGCACTAAATTAAAAAGTTGCATTATTATTCATAATGCAACTCATTTCGGTTGCATTATGAATCATAATGCAATTGTTTGATCAATAATCTGAGTTTCCACCTTGGTTGCAACCGTTTCCACGGTAAGAGCTTGCAAAACTGTGACGGTTATAGATGATTATAGCACAGCTTGCTTGGTCCAAAATTAAGTATGTTGGAACACGTGGTCGTTCCCATTGAACTACCGCGAACACGACCGCGAAACTGGATGGTACTAACAGAAATGATCACATTCTAGTGAATAATTTTCGTCATAGCAAAAAATGCTGTATGGAACTCGTTGCAAAACTCAATTTATACAGCACTCGTCGTATTTATCCAACTCGACAAGCCCCGTCGGATAAATACGACTCGTGCAGTAAAAATCATCATTTTGCAACTCGTTGTATAAATACCATGTCGATACATCTGATACATTTATTAAAAAAGTTTCCATATTTGTTAAAAAAAGGATTTAAAGTTATTAATAAATCTACCATCTGAAGGAAAGAAGGTCAATATTTCGGTCCCCTCGGCAAGCCTCGTTGGATAAATGTACGACTCGTACTCGTGCTGTAAAAATCATCATTTTGCAACTCGTATAAATAACTATTTCAGAATACATACCATGTCAATACATCTGATACATTTATTAAAAAAGTTTTTAAAAGACACGGACACGTTCAATGCTTCCAGTGAGCTTTTCGCTCTTTGAGGGAAGCACGACACTAGATAACGAACTAGCATGCAACGCCCAGTGGCATAGCCGAAAACTTTTCAGCTGCGGCGGGAATCGAACCCGCGCTCCTCAGCACGATGCGACTAAGAGCTTGGTGACCCTAGCCACATGACCACAGAGCCGCACAAAGTTTTCATATTTGTTAAAAAAATAGGATTTAAAGTTACACAGTACGAACAAAATCTGTAAATTTATGACGAACTGAATGTAACAAATTGACCTCCATCGTGTTCGATAGAAATTTATGTGTGATCTTAAAATTACACTGCTGATTGCTGAGAGAAAAGTGTCAATTAAGCATCGACTTTTCAGAGAAACTTAAAAAAATCTTTATACGAGAGTCGAACTCAGATCTTCCGAGTGAGAGTTCACGCCTAACCCCTCTAGGCTGTCTCACCAAACTGAAGAGAGAGCAATCAAAGATAAACATGTTCCACCATAAAGGAACAAACTGTTGTACCGCTTCGGCCACAGAGAGCGAGAGAGCAGTCTCCGCAGCGAGGCAGACGACTGAGCGTAGCTGTCCTCGTTTACGAAACTGCATGTAAATTTCAAGCGGATATGTCTCAAAAAATGTCAACAGTACGCATGATTGGCTGATTACTAAGCGGACAGTATCATCTCTCGGTAAATGGCTGTAATTTTGTAGCTTCTGCTATAATTTTCAGTCAATGCTTAACTTACGTGCTGTTTAATTTTCATGATTTCTTTCTGTGTATTAATAAATCAACCATCTGAAGGAAAGAAGGTCAATATTTCGGTCCCTTAAATGTTGAAAATATTGCGTGGACAAAAGGGGGAGTGAGTTAAGATTGCCACCGATTCATTCCTTTCTTGTTGTTATCATTTATTCTCACTTCTTACATCAGAAAAACAAAAAAAATACACAAAACAAACCAGAAAAGATACCTTTCGTTGATTATGGGCAGCGCCAGTTGAAATGAGCTGCGAAAATTATTGAAAAAATTACTCACAAAAAAATATGCAGATGTCTCTGTAAAAAGTAGATACAGACTTGCTTCGGCATTAGAGTCTTTTTATTTGCAATAGATGTCCACATAGTGTCAGCAATCGGCATTTATCATTCTCATACGCTTTGAACCGCTTGTAGTTAGTACATATAGGTATTATTATTTATAATACACTTCATTTATATTCAAGATATTACTTTTATAAATACAATATATGGAGCGGACCTGGTGTGGTGGTAAGAACACTTGACTATCACGCCGAGGACCTGGGATCGAATCCCACTCCCGACAAACTCACAAAATGTGAGTTCTTCCTTCGGAAGGGAAGTAAAGCGTAGGTCCCGAGGTGAACTAGCCTAGGGCTAAAAATCTCGTTAATACAGATAAAATAATAATTAAAAAAAAATAAAATACAATATATATACTTGATTAAATGTTATTGCCGTTCAAAATTTATAAATTATCACATATTGATGTTCCTGATTTTAAACACAATTTATTAGTTTTTGCCTTTCTCGTACACTAAGTGTACTGGAAAGGCTATATGTTCACTCCAAAAATGACTTTTTGATAGAAGGTCCGGAGGGACGAGTCACATATACCAATCAACTCAGCTCGACGAATTGAGGTGATGTCTGTGTGTGTATGTGTGTATGTGTGGGTGTGTGTGTGTGTGCGTGTGTGTATGTGTGTATGTGTGTGTACAAAAAACTCACATCACTTTTTGGTAGTAAACCTCAACCGATTTTAATGACCGATGGTTCATTCGACGCGGCATATAGTCCCATTGTTTCCTATTGAAAATGGTTCGGATCGGTCCAGCCGTTCCGGAGTTATGGCCATTTAGGTGTTCCGGACCGGTACCCTTGGGAGGGGCCAGACATGAAAATGCAACAAACCCATGCATGCGACACATCAAACAGCAGCATTTCCGATAACCTGATGAACGGTTAGCAGGAAAACAGTAACGGACCAAATCTGAACCGATAGTGTTCCGGAACCGGTTCCGGGGGGTCCCGACGGAAGTGGCCAAATATAAAAGAGAGCCAAACCCATGCATGCGACACATCAAACAGCGGCATTTCCGATAACATGACGAACGGTTAGCAGGAAAACAGTATCAGACCATATCTGAACCGGTAATGTTCCGAAACCGGTTCCGGGGGGTCCCGACGGAAGTGGTCAAATATAAAAGAGAACCAAACCCATGCATGCGACACATCAAAAAGGGGCATTTCCGATAACCTAATGAAAGGATAGCAGGAAAACAGTATCAGACCATATCTAAACCGGTAGTGTTCCGGAACCGGTTCCGGGGGGTCCCGACGGAAGTGGCCAAATATATAAGATAACCAAACCCATGTATGCGACACATCAAACAGCGGCATTTCCGATAACCTGACGAACGGTTAGCAGGAAAACAGTATCAGACCATATCTGAACCGGTTCCGGGGGTCCCGCCGGAAGTGGCCAGATATAAAAGTGAACCAAACCCATGCATGCGACACATCAAATCACGGCTTTTCCAATACCCTGATGGCCGGTTATTAAGGAAGTAGGCTCAGACCACATTGGAGACTGCCAGTTCTATTGCGGAACCAGTTCTGGGTGACTCGTCGGAAATCGCCTTATACAGGGTGTTTGTTTCCGGACTTTAAATAATTTGAGGGCAGATAGGTCCTAATGAGATATGAAAAAGTGCCCAAGGAACATGGGGTCGCAAATCACTGCTAAGTGAGTTATTCAAAATTCTATGATTTTTAACATGCAAAACTTCAAAAAATTATATCTCAGCTATCTTTGATCAAAATCTCAATCTTTTTGCATGAATTGAAAGCCTGAATCATTGTGCTGTTATGCTTCTTGGACAAAAACTCGATCTAAAGTGATTAACATGCTTAAATTTTGGAAAGTTTGCGGCAAAAGCCGAAAAAAATGCTCGTTTTTTAGGTATTTTTGTTGTCATTTAATGAAAACACGTAGTAAAGTAGAAAAGTGATATTCTACAAAAGATGGTTTATGATGTTTTCTACCAAACTCTCTTTGGGACCAACATTGAATTTTTTGTAGTTTGGCCACAATAATTAATTCAAAGTTAGGTAAGAAACTCATCGAATTGCGAAAAACATCGCCCCGATTTCATTCAACCGTGCTTTGGCAGCACTTCCCGTTCGTGTGCTTGCTGTTTACTCTCCCAACAGCAGGCAAGAGAAACTTTTGCAACGCACATGAATAGCCAAACATTGCCACACAACCAACCAACTCGTCCTGATTGGTGTTATGTTTGGTCGTGCATAACAAACATTGCACCAATCTGGGCGAGTTTGTCGTTCGGGTGGAGAGCCGGAGAAGTTTGTAGCCACGACCATGCCTCTGTTATTGTTGATGTGGGGAATGCGCACAGTTTAAAGCAGCGCATCGAATTTCCGCTATGGCGGAAAGCAATGCGGAGGTTGCGTACGAGAGGACGCGCGCAAGATTTTTAAAACATTGATATGCTAGTAGCGATACTAATGTTGGTCGCCGAGAGCATGACGAGCTGCGTGGTGTTTAAATTCCTTTGCCGAGTTGGGTTTCCTTGCACTCGCAGTCAAACTGCGGTGCTATTCAGATGGGGTGGGGTTATGCTGACGAAGTCAGATATTATTTTATTGATTTTAAATAAGTAATTCAATAAATAATTCCATAATTAATTACAACATTAATGTATACTAAATTGCTAAATAAGCTGTGATTAATCTTTTTTCTGGCATTACGTGCCATCGGGTACACAGTCTGTTCTGTACTATTTAAGGTATGAATGGGTGATATTAAGGTGGATTATTGCGGGAAGTTGGGGTTTTTAAATGAATGTTTGAGAACTTTAAAAGATATTGGGGGCATTGTGAGGGAAGTTGGGTCCTTTAAATGAGTGTTCGGTAATTTTAGGTGATATTGGGGGGCATTCTGAGGGAAGTCGGTTCTTCTCAATAAGTGTTCGGTAATTTTAGGCGATATTGGGGGGCATTCTGAGGGAAGTCGGTTTTTCCCAATAAGTGTTCGGTAATTTTAGGTGATATTGGGGGGCATTCTGAGGGAAGTCGGTTCCTCCCAATAAGTGTTCGGTAATTTTAGGTGATATTGGGGGGCATTCTGAGGGAAGTCGGTTTTTCCCAATAAGTGTTCGGTAATTTTAGGTGATATTGGGGGGCATTCTGAGGGAAGTCGGTTTTTCCCAATAAGTGTTCGGTAATTTTAGGCGATATTGGGGGGCATTCTGAGGAAAGTCGGTTCCTCCCAATAAGTGTTCGGTAATTTTAGGTGATATTGGGGGGCATTCTGAGTAGACCTGTGCGCCGCCGCGCCACGCCGCCGCCGCCGACACATTTTGTCACACGCCGACGCCGACCGAGGTATCGGCGGCGCGCCATACGCCGCTGTTTGTCACGCCGCCGATTTTCATTTTTCACGCCGGTGATCAGCGCACGAACAAAATTAAGTTTACATAAAGTTGAGATAAAAAAATCTCACGATCACTATCATAAAAGTTTGATTACAATAACTGATTTCTCAACTCTTAGAACACACATTCACTTCTCTCCAGAAGTTTTTTCTTCCAGAAGGATTCAGTGATGCCTCCAGGAGATCCTCCTAGGATTCCTCCGGAAAATTCTACAGGCATGCCTCCAAGATGATTTTTTTAGAAGATCTCAGGAAGATCTCGACAGAAGTAACTTCAGAAATTTATATAGAGAATTCAAAGATGCCTCCTAGAGACACATCAGAGATTCATCCAGAAAATGATCCTTCAGGGATTCTCATAGGAGGTCCTACAGAGATTAGTCTGAGAGTTCCTTCATGGATTCCTTCAGAAGTTCCTTCAGGAGTTCCTACAGGAGTTTCTTTGGGAACTAGTCCAGGAGTGTCCTAAGAGATACCTCCAGGAGATCCTTCAGAAATTCCTGGAATTTGTTCAAGAATCCCTCCTGAAATTTCTTCGGAGATTCCTCTTGGAAATACTTCGGGATGCCTAGAGATTTTTTTCAGAGATTCTTTCAGGAGTTCTTTTAAGGATTGCTCGGTGACCTTCGGTGATCTCTCAGGGATACCCTAATAGCTCCAGGAGGATTCAGGGATGCCTCCAGGTGTTTATTAGGAATTACTTCAGAAGTTCCTTAAGCTATTTCAACGGAAGTTCGTTCATGTATCCTTCCAGAAGTCCCTTGAAAGATTCTTTTAGGAGGATTCATAAATGCCATCTGGAGATCCATCAAGATTCCCGTGAGAAGTTTCTTCATTAGTTCCTACAGGAGGTCTTTAGAAATTAGTCCCCCATTCCATCAGAGATTTCTCCAGGAGTTTCAGGGATTCTTGCAGATGTTTCTTCAGAGATCCCTCCTGAATTTCTTCAGGGATTCCTACAGAAGTTCCTTCAGAGAATCTTAAACGAAGATCCAAGGATACCTTCAGGGGAATTCAGGGATTACCCCAGAAGTTTATTCAGGGATCCCTATATAAGAGTTCCTTCCAAGATTCCCTCAGGATTCCGTAGGGGATTTCACGAGAAGTTCCTTTAGGAATTCTTCCAGGGATCGCTCCTGGGGTTCCTTCAGATTGTAGGTTGAGATCTAGGTTGAGATTGAGATTTTTTCAGGAAGACACACGGATGCCTCCAGCACATCTGAGATTTCTCCAGTAGCTCAATCAGAAATTCCTACAGGAATTGCCTTTGGGAATCTTGTAGGAGTTTCTTCATTAATTCCCTTAGGATTATAACTAGGCATATCTCCAGGATATTCTTGAGGGATCTTTCATGGAGTTTCCACAAGAATTCCTCAAGGATTTTCTTTTGGAAATCTTAAGAGGAATTCTTTAGAGAATACCTCCTGTAAATCCTTCCCCCTACTCGGAAAGATCCGCTGAAAATCCTTCTAGGATTCCGCCTGGAAATCCTTTGGATAATCCTACCGGAATACTTTCGAGCATTCTCCTGGAATCCCTGCAAGGATTTCTCCTGCATTTTTTTTTTCGGGGATTCCTCCTAGACTTCCTTCAGTGGTTCCCCTGGACTTCCTTCGAGGATTCCACCTGGCCTTTTTCTGGAATTCTTTCGGGGATTCCTCTTGGAATTCCTCCGGAGATGCTTCCTAGATTTTCTCTCGGGGGTTTCCTCCTAGACTTCCTTCGTGGATTCCTCCTGCAATTCTTTCGGGGTTTCCTTCTAATATTCCGTCAAATTTCTTAGGTGATTCCTTTTAGAATTCCTTCGGAGATTCCACCTGGATTCCTTATGGAGTTCCTGCAGGGATTTTTCCTGCATTTCATTCAGGGATTCCTCTTGGACTTATTTCGGGAATTCCTCCTAGAATTCATTCTGGAATGTCTCATGGAATTCCTTCGGGTATTACTCCTGGATATCCTTCATGGATCCATCCTGAAATTTCTTCGGGGTTTTCTTTGAAGGTTTCTCTTAGAATTCCGTCGGAGATTCCTTCTGGATTGGTTCAGGTATTCCTCATGGAATTCCTTCAGGAGTCTTTCCTTTGGGGTTTTCTTCTGGAATTGCTTCATTGATTTCTCCTAGAATTCCTTCGGGGATTCCTCCTGGACTTCGAGTATTCCGCTTTTAAATGCTTCGGAAATTCCTCCCCCTCCCAGATTTTCTGCAAACGCTCCTCCTGGGATTTCTGCAGGGATTTCTCCTATAATTTCTTCGGGGATTTCTCCTGGAATTCCTTCAGAAATTCTTCCAGGGATTCCTTCGGGTATTCCTGCTGGACTTCCTTCAGGGATTTCTTCTGGGCTTCCCTCGGGGACTCCTCCTGAAACTCCTTCAGGGATTCCTCCTGGATTTCATACGAAGATTCCTTCTTAAAACCCTTCGGGGATTCCTCCTAGAGTTCCTTCGAGGATTTCCCCTAGAATTCTTTCGGGAATTCCTCCGGAACTTTCTTCGAGGATTCCTTCTGAATTGTTTTCGGAGATTCCTCCTAATATTCCGTCGGGGATTCCTCCTGAAATTTCTACGAGAATTTCTTTTCGAACTTCTTCGGGGATTCTTCCTGGAATTCTTTCGGGTTCTTCACTTGGAATCCCTGCGGGACTCCCTGTGGGACTCCTCCTAGAATTACATGAGGGGTTTCTCATGGAATTCCTATGAGGGTTCCTATGAGAACTCCACCTGGATATATTTCGATGATTCCTCCTAGAAATACTTTGAGGATTTCTTCTCGAATTTAAAAAAAAAATCTGGAATTTCTTTGGGGCTTCCTCCTGGACTTCCTTCATCAAATCCTTCTGGGATTTTTCGGTGATTCCTCTTGATATACCGTCGTAGATTCCTCCCTGAATTCCTCCAGGATTTCCTTCTGGAATTCTTTTGGTGATTCCTCTTTGATTTCTTTCGGAGATTCTTCCTGAAAGTCCTCATGGAATTACTCCAGGATTCCTCCTGGAATTCTGTCAGTATTTCCTTTTTTAATTCCTTCGGTGATTTCTCCTAGAATTCCTTCGAAAATTTTTCCTAGTATTCGACGATTCTCCCTTCTTGAATTTCTTTGGAGATTCCTCCTGCACTTCCTATGGGGATTCTTCTTAGAATTCCTCCGGGGTTCCACTTTGAAGAATCCGCTTTTAATTCCTCCGAAGATTCCTCCCGGAATTCCTTCGGAAGTGCTCTCTCGAATTCCTGCAAGGATTTCTCCTGTAATTTCTTCGGGGATTCTTTCTAGACTTTCTTCGAGGGTTCCTCCTAAAATTCATTGCAAGGTTTCCTCCTGGAATTCCTCCGGTGATTCTTCCTAGAATTCCTTCGAGAAGTTCTCCTGAAATTCTATCGGGGGTTTCTCTTGGAATTTCTTTGGAGATCCTCCTATAGTAATTTCGGGGATTCCTCTTAAAATTCCTTCAGGGGTTTCTCTTGAGCGGTTCTTCCTTCGAGGATTCTTCTTAAAATTCCTTAGGAATTCCCTCTTGGCATTCCTTTGGTGATTCCTCTTTGAATGTTTTCGGAGATTTCTCCTAGATTTTTTTCGAGGATCCTTCACGGATTTCCTCCGGGCATTCCTCTTAGAATTCCTCCGGGGATTCTTCCTAAAATTCCTTCGGAGTTTCCTGCTGGAATGCCTTATGGGCTTCCTCCTGGAATTCCTTTGAGGTTTCCCCATGGAATTCATTCAGAAATTCCTCTTAGTATTCTCTCAGGTATTTCTCCTGGAATTCCTTCTCGCTATTTTTCGTTGATTCCTCCTAGAAATCCGTTGGGGATTCCCCTCGATTTTTTTTTGAAATTCCCGCTGGGATTCCGTAGGAGATAACTTCCTGCTGTAATTCCCTTGGGATTCCTGGTTGAATTAATTTGGGGAATCTTCCTAGTATTCCTTCTGAAGTTCCTCGAATACTTCAATCAGGGATTTGTTCATAATTTTCCGCAGGAATCTCTAAAAGAGATTCTTGAACCGCCAAAGATTCCTGCAGAAGTTTCTTCAGGGTTTCAAACATCAGTTTCTGCAGAGATTAGTTCAGAATTTTCTTCATGGATTGCTTCAGGAGTTTCTTTCAGGCTCCTCATAGGATTCCATCTGAGATTCCTCCCTGAAATCATTAGGAGGTTCCTTAGTGTAAATAGTGTGACCTTATTATTAAGTTTGATTGCTTCTGAAGGTTCTGAGACAACCAAACAAAAAAACTGTAGCAAAATCAATATTTTATTGCCCTTCATTTGCATTGGAGTAATGCAATATGCATTATATTGAGGATACCGGTAATATATCAATATTCCTTTCCAATTATAAATATTTGTTATCCCTAACCTCGAAACAGCCGCGAGTACTTCGGCCCCCCAAACTATTAGTATTATGGCTGTTGTCAATTTGAAAAATGTAAACAACGTAAAAACATAAATGTATAAATAATTTCGGCTCTGTTATGTCCATGTAGCGCCCGAGCCTTCCAAATAACCGAATAAGTAAAAAAAGTGTCTCAGTAGGTCTGATGGCAGTGATGGACCCGTAGGGGAACTGGGGGTAAGACGCCCACGTTAAGGAAGAGTCCAATTTTAACCACGAAACACTTTATAATACACATTTTTTGGCACTAACATGAAGGACCAACATGTTTCCTTCCATTTGGAAGAAACCATAAACCAGTTTTATATTTTACTATTGAAAAATTGAAATTTGAAAAAAAGTTTGATTTTCTGAATTTTAGTTTTAATGCGGGGTAAAACGCGCCACTAGCCACAGTTACCGCCAGGATGCCAAATTGTGTACATATATGTACTTGCGCGCCTGGTTTATTGTCAACTGTTATTGTTCTTGAATGGTATACAGTCATTACATAATTATGGATCACCTGTAATTATGGGTAAATTCCATTTAAACGTCATAGTTAGCTGTTTTATCAATAATTACTACAAAATGGCGCATGGCTGTGTGATTAGTGAACTTATTTATAGTAAAAATGTGCTGATGCTTGATTCCAACTTCTGTTTTACATAATTTATGCCAGAATTTGGATCTAAATGGCTATTTTAATGTAAATAACTAGGGGTGGGCATTTTACCCCACATATGCCTCCGAAGTTTGGACCCTTGTGAAAAAGTTGTAAGGGTGAAATTCAATACTTTTTCCGCTTGGTACACAAATAATGGGAGTGTGCAAAACAGTTTGTGGGGATAGCGAGAAAAAAAAATCTATTAAATGATGTAAAAAAGTGCAAACATTTGGCAGGCTAAAATTACATCAAAAGTAACCAAAATCTTTTTTCGAAATTTTTGTATAATTTTTTTAGTAAAAATATGTAAACTCAAATGTAAAGAAGCATTTTTATTCTTATTTTAGCGATTGCAATTGTAAAAAGTACTGAAAATAACGTAGTTTACCTAAAACAAGGGTGGCGCAACTTGCCCCCTATGGGCGTTATGGCCGCAGTTCTCCTACAGAAATAAAAAAAGATATTCATTCTAACGTAATAGTTAATGTCATCAATAATCGTCATGTTCTTTGCTTGTTCAAATTTTGGTCACGCCGATTCACGCCGCCGCCGCCGCCGCCGAAAGCTGCCACCGGCGTGACGCCGATGACGCCGCCGCCGCCGGCCAAAAATGGCCCTCACGCCGCCGCCGAGCAAAATATAGTCGGCGCACAGGTCTAATTCTGAGGGAAGTCGGTTCTTCTCAATAAGTGTTCGGTAATTTTAGGTGATATTGGGGGGCATTCTGAGGGAAGTCGGTTTTTCCCAATAAGTGTTCGGTAATTTTAGGTGATATTGGGGGGCATTCTGAGGGAAGTCGGTTTTTCCCAATAAGTGTTCGGTAATTTTAGGCGATATTGGGGGGCATTCTGAGGAAAGTCGGTTCCTCCCAATAAGTGTTCGGTAATTTTAGGTGATATTGGGGAGCATTCTGAGGGAAGTCGGTTCTTCTCAATAAGTGTTCGGTAATTTTAGGTGATATTGGGGGGCATTCTGAGGGAAGTCGGTTTTTCCCAATAAGTGTTCGGTAATTTTAGGCGATATTGGGGGGCATTCTGAGGAAAGTCGGTTCCTCCCAATAAGTGTTCGGTAATTTTAGGTGATATTGGGGGGCATTCTGAGGGAAGTCGGTTCTTCTCAATAAGTATTCGGTAATTTTAGGCGATATTGGGGGGCATTCTGAGGGAAGTCGGTTTTTCCCAATAAGTGTTCGGTAATTTTAGGTGATATTGGGGGGCATTCTGAGGGAAGTCGGTTCTTCTCAATAAGTGTTCGGTAATTTTAGGTGATATTGGGGGGCATTCTGAGGGAAGTCGGTTTTTCCCAATAAGTGTTCGGTAATTTTAGGCGATATTGGGGGGCATTCTGAGGAAAGTCGGTTCCTCCCAATAAGTGTTCGGTAATTTTAGGTGATATTGGGGGGCATTCTGAGGGAAGTCGGTTCTTCTCAATAAGTGTTCGGTAATTTTAGGTGATATTGGGGGGCATTCTGAGGGAAGTCGGTTTTTCCCAATAAGTGTTCGGTAATTTTAGGTGATATTGGGGGGCATTCTGAGGGAAGTCGGTTTTTCCCAATAAGTGTTCGGTAATTTTAGGCGATATTGGGGGGCATTCTGAGGAAAGTCGGTTCCTCCCAATAAGTGTTCGGTAATTTTAGGTGATATTGGGGGGCATTCTGAGGGAAGTCGGTTCTTCTCAATAAGTGTTCGGTAATTTTAGGTGATATTGGGGGGCATTCTGAGGGAAGTCGGTTTTTCCCAATAAGTGTTCGGTAATTTTAGGCGATATTGGGGGGCATTCTGAGGAAAGTCGGTTCCTCCCAATAAGTGTTCGGTAATTTTAGGTGATATTGGGGGGCATTCTGAGGGAAGTCGGTTCTTCTCAATAAGTATTCGGTAATTTTAGGCGATATTGGGGGGCATTCTGAGGGAAGTCGGTTTTTCCCAATAAGTGTTCGGTAATTTTAGGTGATATTGGGGGGCATTCTGAGGGAAGTCGGTTCTTCTCAATAAGTGTTCGGTAATTTTAGGTGATATTGGGGGGCATTCTGAGGGAAGTCGGTTTTTCCCAATAAGTGTTCGGTAATTTTAGGCGATATTGGGGGGCATTCTGAGGAAAGTCGGTTCCTCCCAATAAGTGTTCGGTAATTTTAGGTGATATTGGGGGGCATTCTGAGGGAAGTCGGTTCTTCTCAATAAGTGTTCGGTAATTTTAGGTGATATTGGGGGGCATTCTGAGGGAAGTCGGTTTTTCCCAATAAGTGTTCGGTAATTTTAGGTGATATTGGGGGGCATTCTGAGGGAAGTCGGTTTTTCCCAATAAGTGTTCGGTAATTTTAGGCGATATTGGGGGGCATTCTGAGGAAAGTCGGTTCCTCCCAATAAGTGTTCGGTAATTTTAGGTGATATTGGGGGGCATTCTGAGGGAAGTCGGTTCTTCTCAATAAGTGTTCGGTAATTTTAGGTGACATTGGGGGGCATTCTGAGGGAAGTCGGTTTTTCCCAATAAGTGTTCGGTAATTTTAGGTGATATTGGGGGGCATTCTGAGGGAAGTCGGTTTTTCCCAATAAGTGTTCGGTAATTTTAGGTGATATTGGGGGGCATTCTGAGGGAAGTCGGTTCCTCCCAATAAGTTTTCGGTAATTCTAGGTGATATTAGGGGGTATCTTAGGGAAGTTGGGTCCACCCAATAAGTGTTCGGTAATTTTAGGTGATATTGGGGGGCATTCTGAGGGAAGTCGGTTTTTCCCAATAAGTGTTCGGTAATTTTAGGTGATATTGGGGGGCATTCTGAGGGAAGTCGGTTTTTCCCAATAAGTGTTCGGTAATTTTAGGCGATATTGGGGGGCATTCTGAGGAAAGTCGGTTCCTCCCAATAAGTGTTCGGTAATTTTAGGTGATATTGGGGGGCATTCTGAGGGAAGTCGGTTCTTCTCAATAAGTGTTCGGTAATTTTAGGTGATATTGGGGGGCATTCTGAGGGAAGTCGGTTTTTCCCAATAAGTGTTCGGTAATTTTAGGTGATATTGGGGGGCATTCTGAGGGAAGTCGGTTTTTCCCAATAAGTGTTCGGTAATTTTAGGTGATATTGGGGGGCATTCTGAGGGAAGTCGGTTCCTCCCAATAAGTTTTCGGTAATTCTAGGTGATATTAGGGGGTATCTTAGGGAAGTTGGGTCCACCCAATAAGTGTTCGGTAATTTTAGGTGATATTGGGGGGCATTCTGAGGGAAGTCGGTTTTTCCCAATAAGTGTTCGGTAATTTTAGGTGATATTGGGGGGCATTCTGAGGGAAGTCGGTTTTTCCCAATAAGTGTTCGGTAATTTTAGGTGATATTGGGGGGCATTCTGAGGGAAGTCGGTTTTTCCCAATAAGTGTTCGGTAATTTTAGGCGATATTGGGGGGCATTCTGAGGAAAGTCGGTTCCTCCCAATAAGTGTTCGGTAATTTTAGGTGATATTGGGGGGCATTCTGAGGGAAGTCGGTTCTTCTCAATAAGTGTTCGGTAATTTTAGGTGATATTGGGGGGCATTCTGAGGGAAGTCGGTTCCTCCCTATAGGTGTTCGGTAATTTTAGAGATATTAGGGTGCATTTTAGGGAAGTTGTGTCCTCCCAATAAGTGTTCGGTAATTCTAGGTGATATTAGGGGGTATCTTAGGGAAGTTGGGTCCACCAAATAAGTGTTCGGTAATTTTAGGTGATATTGGGGAGCATTTTGAGGCAAGTCGGTTCCTCCCAATAAGTGTTCGGTAATTTTAGGTGATATTGGGGGGCATTCTGAGGGAAGTCGGTTTTTCCCAATAAGTGTTCGGTAATTTTAGGTGATATTGGGGGGCATTCTGAGGGAAGTCGGTTTTTCCCAATAAGTGTTCGGTAATTTTAGGCGATATTGGGGGGCATTCTGAGGGAAGTCGGTTCCTCCCAATAAGTGTTCGGTAATTTAAGGTGATATTGGGGGGCATTCTGAGGGAAGTCGGTTTTTCCCAATAAGTGTTCGGTAATTTTAGGTGATATTGGGGGGCATTCTGAGGGAAGTCGGTTTTTCCCAATAAGTGTTCGGTAATTTTAGGCGATATTGGGGGGCATTCTGAGGGAAGTCGGTTCCTCCCAATAAGTGTTCGGTAATTTTAGGTGATATTGGGGGGCATTCTGAGGGAAGTCGGTTCTTCTCAATAAGTGTTCGGTAATTTTAGGTGATATTGGGGGGCATTCTGAGGGAAGTCGGTTCCTCCCTATAGGTGATCGGTAATTTTAAGTGATATTAGGGTGCATTTTAGGGAAGTTGTGTCCTCCCAATAAGTGTTCGGTAATTTAAGGTGATATGGGGGACATTCTTAGGGAAGTTGGGTCCTCCCAATAAGTGTTCGGTAATTTTAAGTGATAATGGAGGGGGCATTCTGAGGTAAGTCGGTTCCTCCCAATAAGTTTTCGGTAATTCTAGGTGATATTAGGGGGCATCTTGGGGAAGTTGGGTCCTCCCATGAAGTGTTCGGTAATTTTAGGTGATATTGGGGAGCATTTTGAGGCAAGTCGGTTCCTCCCAATAAGTGTTCGGTAATTTTAGGTGATATTGGGAGACATTCTACGGGAAGCTGGTCCTCCCAATAAGTGTTCGGTAATTTCAGGTGATATTGAGGAGCATTCTGAGAGAAGTCGGTTCCTCCCAATAAGTGTTCGGTAATTTTAGGTGATAATGGGGGGCATTCTGAGGGAAATCGGCTCCTTCTAATAAATGTTCGGTAATTTTAGGTGATAATGGGGGGCATTCTGAGGGAAGTCGGTTTTTCCCAATAAGTGTTCGGTAATTTTAGGTGATATTGGGAGGCATTCTGAGGGAAATCGGTTACTCCCAATAAGTGTTCGGTAATTTTAGGTGATATTGGGAGATATTCTAAGGGAAGCTGGGTCGTCCCAATAAGTGTTCGGTAGTTTTAGGTGATATTGGGAGACATTCTACGGGTAGCTGGGTCCTCCCAATAAGTGTTCGGTAATTTTAGGTGATATTGGGAAGGATTCTGAAGGAAGTCGGTTCCTCCCAATAAGTGTTCGGTAATTTTAGGTGATATTGGGAGACATTCTAAGGGAAGCTGGGTCGTCCCAATAAGTGTTCGGTTATTTTAGGTGATATTGGGAAGCATTCTGAATGAAGTCGGTTCCTCCCAATAAGTGTTCGGTAATTTTAGGTGATAATGGGGGGGGCATTCTGAGGGAAGTCGGTTCCTCCCAATAAGTTTTCGGTAATTCTAGGTGATATTAGGAGGTATCTTAGGGAAGTTGGGTCCTCCCAATAAGTGTTCGGTAATTTTAGGTGATATTGGGGAGCATTCTGAGGCAAGTCGGTTCCTCCCAATAAGTGTTCGGTAATTTTAGGTGTTATTGGGAGACATTCTAAGGGAAGCTGGGTCCTCCCAATAAGTGTTCGGTAATTTTAGGTGATATTGGGAGATATTCTACGGGAAGCTGGTCCTCCCAATAAGTGTTCGGTAATTTAAGGTGATATTGGGAAGCATTCTGAATGAAGTCGGTTCCTCCCAATAAGTGTTCGGTAATTTTAGGTGTTATTGGGAGACATTCTAAGGGAAGCTGGGTCCTCCCAATAAATGTTCGGTAATTTTAGGTGATATTGGGGGGCATTCTGAGGGAAGTCGGTTTTTCCGATATTGTGTTCGGTAATTTTAGGTGATATTGGGAGGCATTCTGAGGGAAGCCGGTTACTCACAATAAGTGTTCTGTAATTTTAGGTGATATTGGGAGACATTCTAAGGGAAGCTGGGTCGTCCCAATAAGTGTTCGGTAATTTTAGGTGATATTGGGAGACCTTCTACGGAAAGCTGGGTCCTCCCAATAAGTGTTCGGTAATTTTAGGTGATATTGGGAAGGATTCTGAAGGAAGTCGGTTCCTCCCAATAAGTGTTCGGTAATTTTAGGTGATATTGGGAGACATTCTAAGGGAAGCTGGGTCGTCCCAATAAGTGTTCGGTAATTTTAGGTGATATTGGGAAGGATTCTGAAGGAAGTCGGTTCCTCCCAATAAGTGTTCGGTAATTTTAGGTGATATTTGGGGGTATTCTGAGGGAAGTCGGTTCCTCCCAATAAGTGTTCGGTAATTTTAGGTGATATTGGGAGACATTCTACGGGAAGCTGGGTCCTCCCAATAAGTGTTCGGTAATTTTAGGTGATATTGGGAAGGATTCTGAAGGAAGTCGGTTCCTCCCAATAAGTGTTCGGTAATTTTAGGTGATATTGGGAGACATTCTAAGGGAAGCTGGGTCGTCCCAATAAGTGTTCGGTAATTTTAGGTGATATTGGGAAGGATTCTGAAGGAAGTCGGTTCCTCCCAATAAGTGTTCGGTAATTTTAGGTGATATTGGGAAACATTCTGAATGAAGTCGGTTCCTCCCAATAAGTGTTCGGTAATTTTAGGTGATATTGGGAAGGATTCTGAAGGAAGTCGGTTCCTCCCAATAAGTGTTCGGTAATTTTAGGTGATATTGGGAGACATTCTACGGGAAGCTGGGTCCTCCCAATAAGTGTTCGGTAATTTTAGGTGATATTGGGAAGGATTCTGAATGAAGTCGGTTCCTCCCAATAAGTGTTCGGTAATTTTAGGTGATATTGGGAAGGATTCTGAAGGAAGTCGGTTCCTCCCAATAAGTGTTCGGTAATTTTAGGTGATATTGGGAGACATTCTACGGGAAGCTGAGTCCTCCCAATAAGTGTTCGGTTATTTTAGGTGATATTGGGAAGCATTCTGAATGAAGTCGGTTCCTCCCAATAAGTGTTCGGTAATTTTAGGTGATATTTGGGGGTATTCTGAGGGAAGTCGGTTCCTCCCAATAAGTGTTCGGTAATTTTAGGTGATATTGGAGAGCATTCTGAGGGAAGTCGGTTCCTCCCAATAAGTGTTCGGTAATTTTAGGTGATATTGGGGGGCATTCTTAGGGAAGCTCGGTTCCTCCCAATAAGTGGTCGGTAAGTTTAGGTGATATGGGGAAGCAATCTGAGAAAAGTCGGTTCCTCCCAATAAGTGTTCGGTAATTTGAGGTGATATTGGGAGGCATTCTGAGGGAAGTTGGGTCCTCCCAATAAGTGTTCGGTAATTTGAGGTGATATTGGGAGGCATTCTGAGGGAAGTCGGTTCCTCCCAATAAGTGTTCGGTAATTTTAGGTTAAATTGGGGGGCATTCTGAGGGAAGTCGGTTCCTCCCAATAAGTGTTCGGTAATTTTAGGTGATATTGGGGGACATTCTTGAGGAAGCTGGGTCCTCCCAATAAGTGGTCGGTAATTTTAGGTGATATAAAGGAGCATCTTGAGCGAAGTTGGGTCCTCCCAATAAGTGTTCGGTAATTTTAGGTGATATTGGGGGGAATTCTAAGGGAAGCAGGTTCCTCCCAATAAGTGTTCGGTAATTTTAGGTGATATTGGAGGGCATTCTGAGGGAAGTCGGTTCCTCCCGAAAAGTGTTCGGTAGTTTTAGGTGATATTAGGGAGCATTTAAAAAAAAAGACACTACACCGTCTTCAACCAGAGGTTGCACAGACTGAACATTCACTAACATTAGGCAACGGACAATACGGAACACCCAGTGGACCAGTGGAGGATTTTTCGTTTGACGAAAAGTTTTCTCCGGCTTAAGCGGGAATCGGACCCTCACTCCGTGGCACTCACAATACGCCTAAACGACTGACGCCGCTAACCGCACGGCCACGAAGCCCACAATTTGAGGGAAGTTAGGTCCTTCCAATAAATGTTCGGTTATTTTAGGTGATATTGGGGAGCATTCTGAGGAATGTTTTTGTCCTCCCAATAAGTGTTAGGTAATTTTAGGTGATATTGGGGAACATTCTTAGGGAAGCTGGGTCCTCCCAATGAGTGTTTGAAAATTGTAGGTGATACTGGAGGGAATTCTGAGGGAAGTTTGGTCCTCCCAATAAGTGTTCGGTAATTTTAAGTGATATTGTGTGGCATTCTGGGTACTCCCAATTCATTTTTGAGAATTTGAGGTCAATGCTTCTTAGATTTAATCACCGCATGACTTTAGGATAATTGTATTTTATTGGCTTTTCTTGGTGAACTTTATACTACTCAAAGAAGAAGGAAGTAACGAGAATAATAAAAGAAACGGTGGATAGAATCGCAAGTGTGCGGCGAGAGCAATTGAATAGAAGGCTGTCTAGGACTAGTAGTTATCATCGAACTACTAGTACCGAGCCGTTCAAAACCAGGACCTTAGGCAAAGAGGTCGTCGTTGCGACTATGTTGTTCAATAATGGCCCTCTGTTAGTATTCTACTTCTATTCAATTCCTCTAGTCGCACACTTGCGATTGTTTCCACCGTTTTTTTTCCTCTTTTTACTAGCTAAGACCTTTTGATCCATAAAGAACTGTTTCTTTCAATACTTTCGTAATTCTCCTCTTCTTCGACAAGTAATAAGTTAACCAAGAAAAGCCAACAAAATTCAATTATCAATTTCAGGTGATATTGAAGGGCATTCTGAGGAAATCTAAGCCCTCCATATTAGAGTTGGGAAATTTGGGGGATATTGGGAGGCATCTTGAGAAATACCAACGAGTTTTTGGAAATGTTTGTGATATTGGTGAGTATTCTGCCTGAGAATGCCCCCCAGTATCACCAAAAATTACTGAACACTTATTGGGATTACCCAACTTCCCTCAGGATACCCCCAATGTCACCTAAAATTACCGAATACTTATTGGGAGGACCCAACTTCCCTCAGAATGATCCCCAATGTCACCTAAAATTACCGAATACTTATTGGGAGGACCCAACTTCCCTTAGAATGATCCCCAATTACACCCAAAATTACCAAACCAAAATTACCTCCAATGTCACCTGAAACACTTATCGGGAGAACCCAACTTCCCTAGGAATTAACCTCAATAACATCTAAAATTTTCAAGCACTTTCTGGAAACCAACTTCCCTCAATTACCGAACACTTACTGGGAGGACCCAACTTCCCTCAGGATGCTCCCCAATATCATCTAAAATTTTCAAACACTCATTGGGAAGACCCAACTTCCCTCAGAATGTCCCCCAATATCACTTAAAATTACCGAACATTTATAAGGAGGACCCAACTTCCCTCAGAATGGCCCCCAATATCACCTAAATTACCGAACACTTATTGGGAGGGACCGACTTACCTCAGAATGCCCCCTCCATTATCAGTTAAAATTACCGCACACTTATTGGGAGGACCCAACTTCCCTAAGAATGTCCCCCAATATCACCTAAAATTACCGAACACTTATTGGGAGGACCCAACTTCCCTAAAATGCACCCTAATATCACCTAGAATTACCGAACACTTATTGGGAGGACCCAAATTCCCTCAGAATGCCCCCCAATATCACCTAAAATTACCGAACACTTATTGGGAGGAACCGACTTCCCTCAGAATGCCCCCCAATATCACCTAAAATTACCGACCACTTATTGGGAGTAACCGACTTCCCTCAGAATGCCTCCCAATATCACCTAAAATTACCGAACACTTATTGGGAAAAACCGACTTCCCTCGGAATGGCCCCCAATATCACCTAAAATTACCGAACATTTATTAGAAGGAGTCGATTTCCCTCAGAATGCCCCCCATTATCACCTAAAATTACCGAACACTTATTCGGAGGAACCGACTTCTCTCAGAATGCTCCTCAATATCACTTGTAATTACCGAACACTTATTGGGAGGAACCGACTTCTTTCAGAATGCCCCCAATATCACCTAAAATTACCGAACACTTCATGGGAGGACCCAACTTCCCTAAGATGCCCCCTAATATCACCTAAAATTACCGACCACTTATTGGGTGGACCCAGCTTCCCTAAGAATGTCCCCAATATCACCTAAAATTACCGAACACTTATTGGGAGGAACCGACTTCCCTCAGAATGCCTCCCAATAACACCTAAAAATACCGAACACTTATTGGGAGGAACCGACTTTCCTCAGAATGCCCCCCAATATCACCTAAAATTACCGAACACTTATTGGGAGGAACCAACTTCGCTCTGAATGCTCCCCCATATCACCTAAAATTACCGACCACTTATTGGGAGGTCCCAGCTTCCCTAAGAATGTCCCCCAATATCACCTAAAATTACCAAACACTTATTGGGAGGAACCGACTTCCCTCAGAATGCCTCCCAATATCACCTAAAATTACCAAACATTTATTGGGAGGACCCAGCTTCCCTTAGAATGTCTCCCAATAACACCTAAAATTACCGAACACTTATTGGGAGGACCAGCTTCCCGTAGAATGTCTCCCAATATCACCTAAAATTACCGAACACCTGTTGGGAGGAACCGGCTTCCCTCAGAATGCTCCCCAATATTACCTAAAATTACCAAACACTCATTGGGACGACCCAGCTCCCCTTAGAATGTCTCCCAATATCACCTAAAATTACCGAACACTTATTGGGAGGAACCGACTTGCCTCAGAATGCTCCCCAATATCACCTAAAATTACCGAGCACTTATTGGGGGGAACCGACTTCATCCAGAATGCTTCCCAATATCACCTAAAATTACCGAACACTTTTTGGGAGGACCCAGCTTCCCTTAGAATGTATCCCAATATCACCTAGAATTACCGAAAACTTATTGGGAGGAACCGACTTCCCTCAGAATGCCCCCCCATTATCACCTAAAATTACCAAACACTTATTGGGACGACTCAGCTTCCCTTAGAATGCCTCCCAATATCACCTTAAATTACCGATCACTTATTGGGAGGAACCGATTTCCTTCAGAATCCTTCCCAATATCTTCTAAAATTACCGAACACTTATTGGGAGGACCCAGCTTCCCGTAGAATGTCTCATAATATCACCTAAAATTACCGAACACTTATTGGGAAGAACCGAATTCCCTCAGAATGCCCCCCAATATCACCTAAAATTACCGAACACTTATTGGGAAAAACCGACTTCCCTCAGAATGCCCCCCAATATCACCTAAAATTACCGAACACTTATTGGGTGGACCCAACTTCCCTAAGATACCCCCTAATATCACCTAGAATTACCAAAAACTTATTGGGAGGAACCGACTTCCCTCAGAATGCCCCCATTATCACCTAAAATTACCGAACATTTATTGGGAGGAACCGACTTACCTCAGAATGCCCCCTCCATTATCACTTAAAATTACCGAACACTAATTGGGAGGACCCAACTTCCCTAAGAATGTCCCCCAATATCACCTTAAATTACCGAACACTTATTTGGAGGACACAACTTCCCTAAAATGCACCCTAATATCACCTAAAATTACCGAACACTTATTGGGAGGAACCGACTTGCCTCAGAATGCTCCCCAATATCACCTAAAATTACCGAACACTTATTGGGAAGAACCGACTTCCCTCAGAATGCCCCCCAATATCACCTAGAATTACCGAACACTTATTGGGAGGACACAACTTCCCTAAGATACCCCCTAATATCACCTAGAATTACCGAAAACTTATTGGGAGGAACCGACTTCCCTCAGAATGCCCCCCAATATCACCTAAAATTACCGAACACTTATTGGGAGAAACCGACTTCCCTCAGAATGCCCCCCAATATCACCTAAAATTACCGAACACTTATTGAGAAGAACCGACTTCCCTCAGAATGCCCCCCAATATCACCTAAAATTACCGAACACTTATTGGGAGTAACCGACTTCCCTCAGAATGCCTCCCAATATCACCTAAAATTACCGAACACTTATTGGGAAAAACCGACTTCCCTCAGAATGCCCCCCAATATCACCTAAAATTACCGAACACTTATTGAGAAGAACCGACTTCCCTCAGAATGCCCCCCAATATCACCTAAAATTACCGAACACTTATTGGGAGGAACCGACTTTCCTCAGAATGCCCCCCAATATCGCCTAAAATTACCGAACACTTATTGGGAAAAACCGACTTCCCTCAGAATGCCCCCCAATATCACCTAAAATTACCGAACACTTATTGAGAAGAACCGACTTCCCTCAGAATGCCCCCCAATATCGCCTAAAATTACCGAACACTTATTGGGAAAAACCGACTTCCCTCAGAATGCCCCCCAATATCACCTAAAATTACCGAACACTTATTGAGAAGAACCGACTTCCCTCAGAATGCCCCCCAATATCACCTAAAATTACCGAACACTTATTGGGAGGAACCGACTTTCCTCAGAATGCCCCCCAATATCGCCTAAAATTACCGAACACTTATTGGGAAAAACCGACTTCCCTCAGAATGCCCCCCAATATCACCTAAAATTACCGAACACTTATTGGGAAAAACCGACTTCCCTCAGAATGCCCCCCAATATCACCTAAAATTACCGAACACTTATTGAGAAGAACCGACTTCCTTCAGAATGCCCCCCAATATCACCTAAAATTACCGAACACTTATTGGGAGGAACCGACTTTCCTCAGAATGCCCCCCAATATCGCCTAAAATTACCGAACACTTATTGGGAAAAACCGACTTCCCTCAGAATGCCCCCCAATATCACCTAAAATTACCGAACACTTATTGAGAAGAACCGACTTCCCTCAGAATGCCCCCCAATATCACCTAAAATTACCGAACACTTATTGGGAAAAACCGACTTCCCTCAGAATGCCCCCCAATATCGCCTAAAATTACCGAACACTTATTGAGAAGAACCGACTTCCCTCAGAATGCCCCCCAATATCACCTAAAATTACCGAACACTTATTGGGAGGAACCGACATTCCTCAGAATGCCCCCCAATATCGCCTAAAATTACCGAACACTTATTGGGAAAAACCGACTTCCCTCAGAATGCCCCCCAATATCACCTAAAATTACCGAACACTTATTGGGAGGAACCGACTTTCCTCAGAATGCCCCCCAATATCACCTAAAATTACCGAACACTTATTGGGAAAAACCGACTTCCCTCAGAATGCCCCCCAATATCACCTAAAATTACCGAACACTTATTGGGAAAAACCGACTTCCCTCAGAATGCCCCCCAATATCACCTAAAATTACCGAACACTTATTGGGAAAAACCGACTTCCCTCAGAATGCCCCCCAATATCACCTAAAATTACCGAACACTTATTGGGAGGAACCGACTTTCCTCAGAATGCCCCCCAATATCGCCTAAAATTACCGAACACTTATTGGGAAAAACCGACTTCCCTCAGAATGCCCCCCAATATCACCTAAAATTACCGAACACTTATTGGGAAAAACCGACTTCCCTCAGAATGCCCCCCAATATCACCTAAAATTACCGAACACTTATTGGGAGGAACCGACTTCCCTCAGAATGCCCCCCAATATCACCTAAAATTACCGAACACTTATTGGGAAAAACCGACTTCCCTCAGAATGCCCCCCAATATCGCCTAAAATTACCGAACACTTATTGAGAAGAACCGACTTCCCTCAGAATGCCCCCCAATATCACCTAAAATTACCGAACACTCATTTAAAGGACCCAACTTCCCTCACAATGCCCCCAATATCTTTTAAAGTTCTCAAACATTCATTTAAAAACCCCAACTTCCCGCAATAATCCACCTTAATATCACCCATTCATACCTTAAATAGTACAGAACAGACTGTGTACCCGATGGCACGTAATGCCAGAAAAAAGATTAATCACAGCTTATTTAGCAATTTAGTATACATTAATGTTGTAATTAATTATGGAATTATTTATTGAATTACTTATTTAAAATCAATAAAATAATATCTGACTTCGTCAGCATAACCCCACCCCATCTGAATAGCACCGCAGTTTGACTGCGAGTGCAAGGAAACCCAACTCGGCAAAGGAATTTAAACACCACGCAGCTCGTCATGCTCTCGGCGACCAACATTAGTATCGCTACTAGCATATCAATGTTTTAAAAATCTTGCGCGCGTCCTCTCGTACGCAACCTCCGCATTGCTTTCCGCCATAGCGGAAATTCGATGCGCTGCTTTAAACTGTGCGCATTCCCCACATCAACAATAACAGAGGCATGGTCGTGGCTACAAACTTCTCCGGCTCTCCACCCGAACGACAAACTCGCCCAGATTGGTGCAATGTTTGTTATGCACGACCAAACATAACACCAATCAGGACGAGTTGGTTGGTTGTGTGGCAATGTTTGGCTATTCATGTGCGTTGCAAAAGTTTCTCTTGCCTGCTGTTGGGAGAGTAAACAGCAAGCACACGAACGGGAAGTGCTGCCAAAGCACGGTTGAATGAAATCGGGGCGATGTTTTTCGCAATTCGATGAGTTTCTTACCTAACTTTGAATTAATTATTGTGGCCAAACTACAAAAAATTCAATGTTGGTCCCAAAGAGAGTTTGGTAGAAAACATCATAAACCATCTTTTGTAGAATATCACTTTTCTACTTTACTACGTGTTTTCATTAAATGACAACAAAAATACCTAAAAAACGAGCATTTTTTTCGGCTTTTGCCGCAAACTTTCCAAAATTTAAGCATGTTAATCACTTTAGATCGAGTTTTCGTCCAAGAAGCATAACAGCACAATGATTCAGGCTTTCAATTCATGCAAAAAGATTGAGATTTTGATCAAAGATAGCTGAGATATAATTTTTTGAAGTATTGCATGTTAAAAATCATAGAATTTTGAATAACTCACTTAGCAGTGATTTGCGACCCCATGTTCCTTGGGCACTTTTTCATATCTCATTAGGACCTATCTGCCCTCAAATTATTTAAAGTCCGGAAACAAACACCCTGTATAAAAGTGAAACAAACCCATGCATACGACACATCAGAGCGCGGCTTTTTTCAAAACCCAATGAAAGGTTAGCAAGAAACTAGTCTCCGACCATATCTGAACCGGTAGTGATCCGGAACCGGTTCCGGATGTCCCACTGGAAGTGTCCAAATATAATAGTGAACCAAACCCATGCATGCGACACATCAAACAGCGGCTTTTTCGATAACCTGATGAACGGTTAGCAAAAAAATAGTCGCAGACCAAATTTGGGACAACACGTCCTGTCCGGGAACCGATTTTGGGTGTCTCGTCATAAGTGGTAGAATATAAAAGTGAACCGAACCTATGCATGCGACACACCAATTCGCGGCTTTTTCAATAACCTAATTGACAGTTTGTCAGCAAAAAGTCTCAGACGCACATTTGGAAGAACCGGTAGTGTTGATGAACTGGTTACGAGGTTAAAATATGGAAGTAAACCAAAATCATGCATAAAACCATCCATTAAGTACGTCACGATCCTAGGGGGAGAGGGGGTTGTAAAAGTGTGACAAGCTATTTTAACCCTCGAGCAGTCGCGTCTTCAGCCACCCTTAGCGACACTACGCACACGCTTTCTACTACAAGTGAGCTTTTTTCATGGTGCGTGTACTCAGTACACGAAGCGACCGCTCCCGGGTTAAGTATAGGAAAACCCCGTACGAAGAGGGGAGGGGGAGCTTCGAAAAGTCCCAATTTCGGCGTGACGTACTTAATGGATGCTCCCATGGAACACATCAATTCACGGCTTTTTAGGCAGCCTGATAACCAGTTGACAAGAAAATAGCCATATACAATATTTGGGACAACCAGTAGTGCCATGGAATCGATTCCAGGTGTCCGCCGAAAATGGTCAAAGGTAAAATTGAACCAAACCCAAGCATGCGGCACTTAAAATAGTGGAATTATGAAAGTGAACAAAACCAATGTTAGCAATAAATCAAATCGTGGCTTTTTTGATAGCCTGGTAAATGTTGGGTAAGATTAAAAGTGAAGAAATAGAAAGTCTTCATATATGTACAAGAGAATAAAATCGTAACCAAAGTAATCTCATCAAACCACTCCATTTCAAATTCCTGTGGTGTTAATATAAAGTAGGATGGGCAAATCATTATTTGATCGCATCAACACTGAATAAAGTTTTTCCAATCTTCTTTTGCGTCTAAAATTACTGTGCACAATTTGATTCATAAGGAGGTCAAATTTTACATGAATCGTATTAAGCGTATACACTACCCGCCAATAATATGGAATCGTTGCAATACTCAGTATTGCAGCACCCAAAAAGTTTGGCATCACCTAAAATAAGGAGAAAAAATGGACTGAACCTAGAACCAATTAGGTTATGGGTACGAGTTGCATTTTCAAGGCGAATAAGGGGGGTCATAAGTAATTTGTGCCTCAAAGACCTGAAATAATCACTTTTCAGGGTGATGCAATACTTTTTGGGGTGCTGCAATATTCAGTATGAGTGTTGCAATACGCGATTCCATATTTATGGCGGGTAGTGTAAGTGTTCTCAGGATCGGCTTATGTCGACGTAAAGATCATGAGTACATATTCGACGAGAAAGGCACTATCACCACTAGGTGGATTAATCTGGGTTTTTTTTATTTTTTCTGCAAATAAAACTGGTGTTAAGGGCTTAAAACAATTTAAACTCTTCTTCTACGCTAGCAAGATGCAATTCGTCCCGGATAAGCTGCAGTGAAACCTTTGGTTTAATTCTTACCCTGTCCATCCCTCAAAATGTGACCTTCTAACCTCGAGCTGCCACGAGTACCGTGACTTCCTCCCATCACTAACAGATATGATTAAAAAGTTATTATCGTGTGGATATTGTATATTTTAAGTTCGCTCCGTAAAGCATTATTCGCGATTGAGCCCCAAATCAATGAACTAGATAAAAATAAACTCTTCTTCCTTTTAAATATTCTTACGCACATAGGTAACGTGCTTTCCCTTCATTTACTTTTTTGTTTATTTACATTCACGATTTTCTTAACGTATTTGAACTTGAGAAGCTAAACACATTATTGGAATATTTTCATAAAAATGTACATTTTTGCCTTTCTCGTACACTAAGTGTACTGGAAAGGCTATATGTTCACTCCAAAAATGACTTTTTGATAGAAGGCCCGGAGGGTCAAATCACATATACCAATCGACTCAGCTCGACGAATTGAGGTGATGTCTGTGTGTGTGTATGTGTGTGCATGTGTGTGTGTGTGTCTGTATGTGTGTGTACAAAAAAACTCACATCACTTATTGGCAGTAAACCTTATCCGATTTCAATGACCGACGGTTCATTCGACGCGGAATCTGGTCCCGTTGTTTCCTATTGAAAATGGCTCGGATCGGTCCAGCCGTTCCGGAGTTATGGCCATTTAGGTGTTCCGGACCGGTACCCCAGGAAGGGACCAGATATGAAAATGCATTAAACCTATGCATGCGACACATCAAACCACGATATTTTCGATAACCTGATGAGCGGTAGGCAGAAAAATAGTCTTAGACCACATCTGAACCGGTAGTGTTCCGGAACCGGTTCCGGGTGTCCCGCCGGAAGTTGCAAATATCAAAGTGAACCAAACCCATTCATGCAACACATCAAACCACGGAGTTTACGATAACCTGATAAGCGGTAAGCAGGAAAATAGTCTCAGCCCATATCTGAACCGGTAGTGTTCCCGAACCGGTTCTGGGCGTCCCGCTGGAAGTGGCCAAATATACAATTGTACCAAACCCATGCAAGCGATACATCAAACCACGGAATTTTAGATGACCTTATGGATAATGAGCAGGAAAATCATCTCAGACCATATCTGAACCGGTAGTGTTCCGGAACTGGTTCTAGGCGTTCCACTGGAAGTGGTCAAAAAATACAATTGAACCAAACCCATGCATGCGACACATCAAACCACGGCATTTTCGATGACCTGATTGACAATGAGCAGGAAAACCATCTCAGACCATATCTGAACCGGTAGTGTTCCGGAACCGGTTCTAGGCGTTCCGCTGGAAGTGGTAAAATATACAATTGTACCAAACCCATGCAAGCGACACATCAAACCACGGCATTTTAGATGACCTGATGGACATTGAGCAGGAAAATCATCTCAGACCATATCTGAACCGGTAGTGTTCCGGAACCGGTTCTAGGCGTTCCACTGGAAGTGGTCAAAAATACAATTGAACCAAACCCATGCATGCGACACATCAAACCACGGCATTTTCGATGACCTGATTGACAATGAGCAGGAAAACCATCTCAGACCATATCTGAACCGATAGTGTTCCGGAACCGGTTCTAGTCGTCCCGCTGGAAGTGGCCAAATATACAATTGAACCAAACCCATGCATGCGGCACATCAAACCTCGGCATTTTCGATGACCTGATGGACAATGAGCAGGAAAACCCTCTCAGACCATATCTGAACCGGTAGTGTTCCGGAACCGGTTCTAGTCGTTCCGCTGGAAGTGGCCAAATATACAATTGATCCAAACCAATGCATGCGGCACATCAAACCACGGCATATTCGATGACCTGATGGATAATAAGCAGGAAAATCATCTCAGACCATATCTGAACCGGTAGTGTTCCGGAACCGGTTCTAGGCGTCCCGCTGGAAGTGGCCAAATATACAATTGAACCAAACCCATGCATGCGGCACATCAAACAATGGCATTTTCGATGACCTGATGGATAATGAGCAGGAAAATCATCTCAGACCATATCTGAACTAGTAATGTTCCGGAACCCATTCCGGGGTTCCCGCCGAAGTGGTTAAATCTGAAAGAGAAACAAACCCGTACATGCGTCACATCAAATAGCGGCTTTTTCGATTACCTAATGAACGGCCAGCAAGTGTTTCGGAATCGGTTTTGAGTGGCCGGAAGAGGCCAAATGTAAAAGTAAACCAATTCCAGGCATGAGATACATCAAATCGTGGTTTTTGCGATAACCTGATGAACAGTTAGCTAGAAAATAGCCTTACGTCACACTAAATACAACTGGTAGTGTTCCGGAATTGGTTCCGAGAGTCCCGTCGAAATTGTCAAACCCTGCATGTGGCACCTTCAATTTGCAGCGTTTTTGGTTAACTGATGAGCAGTTAACAAGACAATAATGTTAGACCATATTTGGTTCAGCCGGTAGTTACCCGGAATCAGATCCGGGTAGTAAAATGTAAAATTTAACCAAACCCATGGATGCGGTACATCAAATCACGACAAGTCTTGTAAACATTCGACACTTTTTACTACCTTCATTTCGTTGCCGCAGTCGGGTGTCAGCTTGCTTTGTTACATTCGTGCGCTACCGTTACCTCTTACCTACACACAACACGAGCAGTAGAACGAAGATCAATAAACATAAGAAAGGGTCAAATCAATGTCATCTGACACGATGACATGTGTCTAATTCTAGCTTTACGCATAGATTTTCAGCCAATTCCGATTACGAATGTTAATATTAGTTTATTATTGCATGTTGCATTGAATACGGCACACAGATGGGCAACATAGCTCTTATTATGGAAGAAGACGGGAATAACAAAAGCCGAACCGTCTCCCGAAGCCGCTATCGTGGTGAAGTGCATTCGTTTGACATTTTTGTTTCGAACAGTAGTTTGATTGCTTGTGTTGCGAATGTCGGAGAGAACGGAGGCCGAATATCGACGAAAAGGTTCAAATGACTGTGATCTCTAACAAGACTGATCACGACTTATCGACAACCTGATGGAAAAATAGGGTCAGACCACATTAGATTCCCGGTAGTGTTGCGGTTTCAGCTGTGGCTTCGAAAGTGGTTAGAAGTAAAAGTGAAGCAAGCCCATTCATGCGATATATCAAATCGCGGTGATTACCCGGATAAAAAATCACCATTCATTACATGGTAAATATTATTAACATATGACTGGTTTTATTGTTCACAATAAAACACATAGTAGATTTATTGTTACTTTTTACAATAGAAATCAAGCCCATATAGTTCGTACAATAAGTTAACATTAGCTTTATTAGTGACTAATTGATTCGATTGTTTTTCAATAGTTCTATTATAATTTAAAGTTACTATCAGTAAAAATTAATTTAAGTTGTTTTTATATAGTTGCAAAAGTGCCTGCAAAGTTCTCATGGACTTTTTATTAAAAAAGAGTTTATTTCTCAATTACACTTAAAAACAATTCGTAACAAATAAATAACAATAAACATTATTGTTGCTTGGATCATGTTTGTATAATCAAATACAAAATCACTTGACATATTTTTTTATAGTTTTCGTTTTAAATTTGAGTACAGTAGATGTTTCGGTTATCGAATGTTGTTCGCTAAAACTTCAACGACTGACAGATGTCAAGCCGTGTTGGCAGAGGAAGCTCTCAATGAATAACTGAGGAAGTAGTTATAGAAAACTAGCTGAAAAGCAGGTTTTAGCCAAGCGAGGACGTTACGACAAGAAAAAGATGAACAATGATTTTTCTAATGTTTTCCAATAAATTAAAGGAATCTAGAAAATAGTAAACTACCATTGATAACAATACAAATACAATTTGTTTAATGGGGTCAATTGAACCGATGTTAAAATAAACATGCAATAATATTTGTTGTTATGTAAACAGATTTCGCCTTTGAAAAACCAAAGAATTCATATTTCTCGGTAACATTTTTCTTCAGCATTTACAGATTCTAATGGCCACATGAATTGTGAACGATTTATGGTATGAATCATACGACCTGAGGTCTGACTTGTGATATTTGGCAGTTATTTGAAAAGATTGATGCTAGATCTTATCAACAGCTGCCAAGCAACACATACTAGACAGACATCAGAGTGTTTGACTCTTATCATAAAATGTGCATATCATTCTGGCGGCTGTTAGTGCTCGTAAATGCTGGATATAAATGTTAGCGGGAAATATAAATTCTATGAATTTTCAAAAGCGAAAACTGCTTACAAATAACAACAAATATTATTGTATTTTTATTGCAAACAAAAATTTATTTGACGCCATTCAATTAATTGTATTTGTATTGTAAGAACAATGAAAAAACATTAAGATACATGGTTTTCTTTTGAAAATTGCCCTAAAAATGTCTCATAAAAACACAATACATTCTATTGTTTTTCGCGAAAAAGTGTGTGAAAATTTTCTCAAAATTTTATGGTTAAGATACATAACGACCACCCTTTTTTTATTGTAAAAGTGCCATTTACCATTCGCCGAATGGTATAGAACAATAGGGGTGATGGTGAGTGTTCTGTGCAAATTACAATACAGTCATGACTCGCTGGTTGGGGGCTTAATAGTTGGGTGACTTTTTAGTTGGGGCCCCGTTAGTTGAGCTGTCAGCCAACTAAAAAGTACCTGGATGTCATAATTCAATGTCAAACTGAAAATGACAACCAATCTGTAATTCCGAGGGGCGAGCTAATGAGTTTTTGGTTTCTTAAACTTTACTGATAATCGAAAAGAATTTCTATTTCATATTTCTTTAAAAAAAAGGAATATGTACAATTACTTCGAAACAAATGCAAAACATCGGTAATCTTTATTTTGTCGATCATTGAAAGCGTTTTGTGCTTGCTTTTGGTCCGGGTGGTTTCATAAACATCTATATTTTCACTTCACCGACTAAAAATGGGTGAAAATAATTATTTCTCGCATTGGCCATATATGTATCTTGCAAAACGTATCAGTTTTGCTCTAAATGTGAAACAAATTGAAAAATTTTCCTTTTTGCTTCCAACCTAAACATGATTTAAAAAAAAAACAATGCGCACGCCCCTTGTGCTGCTGTCACTTCACCCAACTAGCGAATCGAATTCGTTGGTTGGGTGGAGGTTGTGGCTCAACGAGCGGGTTCCGACTGTACGTTTAATGATTAATAATTTTCGAAAAAATGGTGTTGTAACAATAAAATTTATCGTATTTTTATGATATTTTTTATCAGGGTAGGTAAAGGTGAATAAATAGCAATAAAATATTCTCAGACCATAATTGGGACAACCGGTAGTGTCATGGTCCATGACTATCCGGCTATCCCACCGGAAATTACCAAATATAAAAATGAACCAAACCCATACATACGACACATCAGATCGCAGATTTTTTGATAATCTAATGAACGGTTAGCAAGAAAATAGCCTTAGATCACATTAGAGACTAGCTCTTGTGTAGCAGAACCAACGTTCATGTGAAAAATTAAATCGTGGCTTTGTTTAATGGCCTGATAAACATTAGGTATGAACAACAGTGACGAATAGGTCTAAGTTCTTATATATGAGAACAAAATATAGACAAAATTAAAGCGATCTCATCAAATCGTACCATTTCAGATTCCTAAGGTGTAAATTTATAGCAGGATGGATCAACGTTGAATGGAAAAATAAGAATTTGATCGCGTCAACAGAAGATGGTGGCTGTTTTAAGGAATTTTGAGCTCTAAAAATATGTAAAATAAGTGTATTTGGTATGGGAAATATGTTCGGAGTCCACCAGAGTATCCAAGATAGCGGTCAAAAGTCCAAGATAATGGCCCAGTAATCAAGTTAGTGCTTATTCTTGCATTATGGGCATATTTTGTATGAAAATATGACCAAAATTCAAAATTTTTAATCAAAATACCCAAGCTGTGCGCTGTTTCACAAGGTCTGCAATATGACTATAGTTTGAATGGGGAAGAATGCCGGTCTTCCTCCAAAACTGGTAATCAGAAAATCATAAACGACATGCCAAAATTCAATACGGCGACTATTTTATGTAATTTTAGGTGCAGAGTCCAAAAATGAATACCAGAACATTCAAGATGGTGTCTCAATGTTCAAGATGGCGGTTAGTTTAGTTGGGGTAGATATCCGGAGTCATAAAATGATGACCGGAAAATCTTAAATGACGTTTCAAAATTTTGCGGCTTCATGATACTTGTTTGGTTTGAGTTTTGGATCGTTGTCTTATATTTTCTGAGTATTGGATGTTATGCTAATATAAAATGTATCCATATTGAGTAGATTTAGCAAGCAGTTTTCATTTTGTATTAATGTCAATGTCATCAACATGTCGCTCGAGTTTTGTTGAAAGGATATTTTAAAGCACGAGAAAGGCACCATCACCAGCTAGGTGGATTAATTAGGGTTTTTATGTCTAAAAAACTAAAAAATGGGCCCTACGTTTTTTTTTTTTCAAATTTTTCCCAGACATGCAGGATAGTCATAGAAAACGAATGGTGGGCACCGATTGGAAGGAGATTTTTTTTATAATAACGGTCTGGGGAGCACCGTGGATTCTGTTCACATACATAGCAGACGTGAGTTTGAGTGAAATGCGAATGAGATAAAAATAAACTAAAATGTACATGAAGAGTCTACCCGCTGTATACAAAACAAACCGGCAATGAATGATCCACGAATTGTGAACCAGTGCTAGTTTTCTCGCAATGAAACTGAAGCAAAACAAAGAGAAGAACCGTAAAAGTTGGAACAGCCCATTCGTTGTCATCTGAGTGGGTCCCATTGAAAATTCTGTGTTGAAAACCAGATTGAAATGATTGTTTGATGGCGTTGTCATCAAAATGAATAATCCGGCTTTGCTCGGGGACTGGGACACGAAGAAAACGCGAAGTTCCATATATCTAGCCGAATGGGTAAACGTGTCGGTATTCCACAGAACCATGCTGAAGAATGGAATTAATAGCAAAGAAGCCATTCAATTATGTAAAAGCAGTAGCTGTGGTAATGAAAACATAAAAACATTAAGCTGGAGATAGGTATAGGTTAAATTCAATTCCATAAATTGAATTTTATTTTCGTTTCATACCTTTTCCACATGGCATTTGCTAAATATATAGTTTATTGCATTGCTAACTGGACTGCGACAAAGTGCGGAATATCAAATAATAGTGCGATTTTGCGTCAGATAGTTCCGGTGTCTTCACCGCACTTATTCATTAGCTCGTGATGAATAAGTGCGGTGAAGACACCGGGACGATTTGATGCAAAATCGCACTTTTATTTAAGATTCCGCACTTCATCGTCGCACTTATAACCGCGCAATGCGCAATATTAGTTTCATCCCGAATAGAAATTGTAATGTAGAAAACATTAGCATACATCTATAAAACCTTAACATTTAATGTATATCGTTGTTCTCCTAATGTACTCAGACTTCAATGTAACATCTAAGTACACAGTAATACATAAGATTTACATGTAACATTGAAGTCAAACTTCAATGTGATGTTGAATTTGACATCATATAACATCCAAAGACAAAATATTCAAATGTTACATCAAAATCAAATGTCATATCGATTTCAACTGTTGCTCACTTGAAACATCAGACTACATCTAACGACAGACAAATGTAATGTAACATTAGAATCAAACATCATATTGATGTCGAGTGTTGCTCACTTGAAACATCAGAAAACATCTAACGACAGATGATTGTAATGTTACATTAGAATTAAATGTCATATTGTTGTCAACTGTTGCTCGCTTAAAACATCAGACTACATCTAACGACAGATAAATGTAATGTAACATTAGAATCAAACATCATATTGATGTCGAGTGTTGCTCACTTGAAACATCAGAAAACATCTAACGACAGATGATTGTAATGTTACATTAGAATTAAATGTCATATTGTTGTCAACTGTTGCTCGCTTAAAACATCAGACTACATCTAACGACAGATAAATGTAATGTAACATTAGAATCAAACATCATTTTGATGTCAAGTGTTCCGCACTTGAAACATCAGCATACATCTAACGACAGATGAAAGAATTTTACATTAGAATCATACATCACGTTGATGCCTCAATCATCAGAAAGGATTCAGCTGAGCTCACTAATTTGACGTTTGAGCGGTGCCGTGTTTACAGAAAATGAACATGTTTCCATAGCCACGACGCCGCTCAAAAGTCACTTGTTTGACACACGTGCATTTGTGCAACGAAAGATAACTTTCCCCACACGTGTAAAATTCATAACACAGGAATGCATGATGCACAAAATCGGCCAAATTCCGTTTGTTTTTCTGTGCGACACAAATTTAATATCAGCTCGTGCATCCACATAAGCCTGTATTTTGCAATAATTTAGGCATGGCAATAATGTTTAGTATACCGAAAAACATTGAAATTCCACAAAAATGTGAGCGAACGAGCTATTTTAGATTTAATGTCTGGATTTATGTAAATGTTACTCATATTTGAGTGCCATGGAGTTTTACTGAATATGTGTGACTTCAATTCAGCGTTGTTCGCCAAGCCTTTCTTTCTGAAGTTTTTTCAAGTTTTTTCGGTCGGTCGAGTTTTCAGGAAGTGTCGTTCCTGTTGAAAAAAAATAGTTTGCGGAGGCCAAAAAGTGTTTCACAGAAAAGTCTGGCCCGGGAAGAACATTCGGCAAACGTGCGCCGAAAGTAGAAAGTAAAACGAAGAAAAATCCCTGTGTTTATTAAGTGCCGCTGTGTTTATTAAGTGACTGGCTGATTGATAAGCGGGCTGCCAGGCTTTCCGTACTCTGTGAGGGTTATTTTGATGTTTTAATTCGGTGTGTGAAAGATTTGCGACGAGACGAGACGTGCTGAACGACCGGAAATTCCGGACGAAGTCGGGTCGTGTCAGATTTATAGCGGTGGCGGCAACATAAGTGTCTCCGACGACGACATCATGGCTGGAGGGGAAGTTCGTAGCAGTTGTCGGCTGCGACGCAGAACGGAACCGAGTTCATCCAGCGCCTTCCAGCTCGGCAAGAAGGGCTGCGGCGGTGGCCAATCGGAGACGGCTGTGGGACGACAGCTATGACCAGTCTTCCGGTGCGGATAACGGAAACAGCTATAGTGGCAGCAAAATTTAACAATCCGCACGCAAGAAGGCTAAGAAAAGTGTGGAAACCTACGAGGTGGGTCCGAGTGGAACGCATCAGGTATGTTTTGTTTTGGGAGGGAGCGGTGTCCTCTGGCTTGGGCATTTAAGGATGATTATGCTAACCCAATAGCACTTGAGCGCTGATTTATTCATCACAGTTTGGCCCTTGAGCTAGGTATAAATCTGGTTTACGAGTTGAGCGCAGGCCGTAAGTGCTAATGGGAATCAAAGAAATATTCGTTGTGCATTTATCACAAGTCAAAGACGAGTTATAATTCAGTTTGCCTAGACTCAATCTTTGCATTCTTTGAATTTTATCAAATTTAACAATATTTAATATAACGTCACGAAAGAGTGAGTGGGGCAGGACTCTGCAAAACTGACTGACTGACGGACTGACCAGGCAAAAATAAAACTATTATTATTTTTATTTCTCCACATCAGTTATCTTGACGTTTATTTTGACGAACTAAAAGAACAGTAACCTGCGCGTAAACAAATTGTTTATTTATGTTTATTTATTTCTCCTGAAATTCCTCCAGAAATTGCTTCAGGGATTCCTCCAAGAATTCCACCAGGAATGGCTCTAGGAATTTCTACAAGAATTTATCCTGGAATTCTTCAAAGCATTCCTCCATGGATTTTTCCAGAGATTACTACAGGAATTCCTCAGGGATTTCTTTCGGAATTTCCTCAGGATTTCCTCCAAAGATTTTTTCAGGAATTTTTTCGGGGATTCCTGCGAGAATTCCACCAGGAATTCTCCTGGGCATTCTTTCAGGCATTTATCCAGACATTCTTCCAGGAATTCTTGCAGATGGTCCTCAAAGAATTCTTTTAGCGATTCCTTCAGAATTTCCTCCAGATATTTCTCCAGGAATTGCTTCAGGGACTCTTTCACGAATTCCTCCAGGAGTTCCCCAGGAGTTCTTCCAGGAGTCCACGAATTTATTCAGGAAATCCGTCAGGAATTCCTTAAGAAATTCTTCCAGGATTTTCTCTACCAATACTTTCTAGAATTTTTCAGATTTCCTCCAGGCATTCCTTCAGGAATTCTTCCAGATTTTCCTCCAGGAATTGATGCAGGGATTCCTCCAAAAATTCGCTTAAGAATTCATCCAGGTATTTAATGCTGCTTAATGGATTCCTCCAGGTATTTCTCCAAGGATTCCCTCAGGGATTTCTACAGGAATTCTCTCGAGGTGTTCTCCAGAAATTCCTCAAGAAACTCAAGGGAATTACTTCAGGGATTTTTCCAGAGATTTCCCAAGGGATTCCTCCAGGAAATCCTTCGAAGATTCGTCCAGGAATTCTTCCAAAGATTTTTCCAAATACTCAAGGGAAATTTCTCAAGCGAATTTTTTTTAGAATTTTCTCCAGGGATTCCTTCCAGACTTCCTCTGGAGATTTCTCCATGAATTCCTCCAGGGATTCTTTAAGAAATTCTTCCAGGGATTGCTCCAAGAATTCATCCGAGAATGGACTACCCGCTTGACGCGCAGCCACGGTTGATCAGCAGGAGTCAATCCATTTAATTTTGTATGGCGAAAAGCATCTAAACTTGAATTACTTGAAATAGAACACTCCCTACAAAAACATTTGGTAGGCATAATAGTGGTTGCCATGGATTACTGCACGAATTTGTACTGGTCTGCTTACTCTCACACGAAATTTGACGTTTGAGAGGTGTTGGCACCGCTGAAACGTCAAATTTTCAGTGAGAGTAAGCAGGCCAGCATAAATTCGTGCAGTAGACCATTGTGCACAACCACTACCAAATATTTTTTTCGAATAATGTATTTCCCTTTGAGAAATGTGCCTTTAGATGCTATTCGCCATACAATATTTTTGCGATTTACTTTTAGCGGTTTTTTGCGTATAGAAGCTAGCGCCACATTGGTCGATGCGGAGAGTAAGAAAACAGCCGATGCAGGTAATTAATTTTCTCCAGGAATTTGTCCAGATGTTCCTAACACCGCTAGCCATCATGGTTTCCCATAGCGGAAAGAATCATGGTTACAGGTCGCAAGCCCTAGTAAAGTGTGGAACGTTTTGATGGCTGTGATCCCTGACCATCATGTAATCAAAATCCCAGGGATATTCAACAGTGACCAAACTGTTGGGCTGTGGGGGTTGCGTGTGTGGGGTGCATATATTGACAAGCATTGCTATGGATCGAAAAGTTGAGGTTATGTCGTGTAATTTTGTAAGTTTGAAAGGGAAACACCAGTTCCCCATCGATTTTTTTCTACCCGGTTTTTGCCAGAAAGATTACGACTCAAATATGGGATAATCTTAATTTGATTCTATAATTGCTCATTTCTACTTTTAATCTGCCTTCATTTGGTTCTTTAATGGAATCCATGGAATAATTTCCATAAATCGAAACTTTAAAATTAATTAAATTAAAATTAATTTATGTGGAGCGAACCTGGTGTGGTGGTTAGAAGACAAGACTATCACGCCGAGGACCTGGGATCGAATCTCATTCTCGACATACTCACATAATGTGGATTCTTCCTTCGGAAGGAAAGTAATGCGTGGTCCCAAGATGAACTAGCCTAGGGTTAAGGACAGACTTGTTAGGATCCCAAAATGGCCGCCACAATGGCCGGCTTTGGCACCTACTCACGATCTCGAGCGCACAAATCTCTTCGTTAACAAAACCAGCGCATCTGATCTTCTTATTTTAAGCTTATTACAAGTGAGCAAGAACAGAATAATAAAATGCACTGTTTTTTAAACTTGCTTCTTGAGATTTGTGCGTCTGAAGTTCTGATGCACTGTTGAAGCGGGATTACAAGACGTTTGTCCTTAAAAATCTCGTTAATACAGACAAATAACAAATGTGGATCCTCGTAGCCGTGCAGTTGCTGTTCGATTTCCGCTCCGAGCGATGTTTCTTCTCCGTATCCACTGCATGCTCCGTGTGTCCCTTGTCTAGTGTTAAGTTTCATTCAGTCTTTTTTCATTAAGTCATTCAGCCCAGTTTCGAGTTCAACGGGAATCGCTCAAGAAACTTCTTGAACGATTCCTGGCAGAAACTTTCTTCGGTGACTGCCATTTGGACTGTCATTTTTTCGCAACTGCGTACTGCGATCGAACAAAAAAACGGTTTCTTGAGCAATTCAGGAAAGGAATTTCCTATGCATCAAGATAGGCTGAGAAATTCCTTCTGATTTTCAAACCCGTAACGTGAGTAGATCACCTTGGAATAGTGCGTTAAGGCGTAAGGACTATCACATTACATTTTGAGCATGCTATTTTCCTAACAAATGTAGTCAGGCTCCTGTAGGAACATTCCAGGATCAACCGTTGATGTGGTGCTTTTTTCGGTGTGTCTGTTGGTGTGTTTAGTGTTTGCTGATAATGAACATATTGTTTCGGGAGGATTCAGGTAGGTTTATTATATAATACAGGAACTATGGTAAGGTGTACCTATAACCATTGCAAGCTTATCACGAATAGCTTATTCAATGAAATATGTTGATACAGTTTTCTTTTCCAGATTTTCGGCCACCCAGTTCTGCAGCGGTCAATATGGAGAAACAAATCAGATGAATTATGCAGCAGCTGTCTCAACACAACAAAATAATATTTTGTGCGCCTCAACGTTCACCAAACGTATTCTTTGGAGTCGACCTTCCCAATAACAATACCCAAATTCCCGAGACACCTTGGCCTGAGCGATCGTAGAGCTATCTACATCTTTCATATAGGTGTTCAAAACTAACCATTGTATTGATGAAAAGTTGTTATTAACTATTCGAATTTCTTTTGTTGTCCAATAGAATGTGTAAAATGCTACAAATTTGATCAAGCACGCCGTAAAATTCGTCACCCATGATTTGGCGCCTACATCAGTGGTCTAACGACTCTTCGCGTTCTCGGCACTAGTTCCAATATGTCGCTTAAAGAGTTGCCACATATGATGTTAGGTAAGCTGAGGTCAGTTAACTGACTGATGGGGCACGGGAGCTATTGCTATGATCAAAATGTATACATTACTAAGACATTATAGACGGACTATTGAAAGGAAACCGAGTATTTAAGAATATAACTTCAATCTATCATGTCGGAAGTAAGGTAATGTGCTATGTAGTTAGAGGTGTAGACAATAGTTGTATTGATGAGAAGTTGTTATTAACTATTCGAATTTCTTTTGTTATCCAATAGAATGTGTAAAATGCTACAAATTTGATCAAGCACGCCGTAAAATTCGTCACCCATGATTTGGCGCCTACATCAGTGGTCTAACAACTCTTCGCGTTCTCGGCACTAGTTCCAATATGTCGCTTAAAGAGTTGCCACATATGATGTTAGGTAAGCTGAGGTCAGTTAACTGACTGATGGGGCACGGGAGCTATTGCTATGATCAAAATGTATGCATTACTAAGACATTCTAGACGGATTATCGAAAGAAAAACTAGTATTTAATAATATAACTTCAATCTATCAATATCTATCAATCGCACTATAACTGTGGTATTTGGATTAATCTAGAAACATCATAAAACGTTCAAATATTATGTTTTTGCAAATATGAGTATCAATCTTGGTATCAAATGGTTATGTACATCAAAGAACGTAAGAAAACGTCTGCATCTAATGTTTTTACATCAACATACATCAGAAATACGTTTGAATCCAATCTATTTGCACATCATAAAACATCTAAAAACGTTTCAAATAAATGTCTGAATTTACGTCAACATACATCAGGAAACGTCTGAATCTAATGTTTTTTACATAAACATACATCAGAAATACGCTTGAATCTAATGTATTTGTACATCATAAAACATCTAAAAACGTCTAAAATAAATGTCCGAGTTGACGTCAACATACATCAGGAAACGTCTAAATCTAATTTTTTTAACATCAACACACATCAGAAATACGTTTGAAGCTAATGTATTTGCACACCATAAAACATCTGAAAACATCTAAATCTGATGTTTTAATTTACATCAATATACATCAGCAAACGTATGATTCTAATGCTTTTTACATTAACATACATCAGAAAAACGTTTAAATTTAATGTTTTTGTACATCATAAAACATCTAAAAACGTTTAAAACTAATGTCCGAATCGACGTCAAAATACATCAGGAAACGTCTAAATCTAATGTTTTTTACATCAACACACATCAGAAATACGTTTGAATCTAATGTATTTGCACACCATAAAACATCTAAATCTGATGTCTTGATTTACATCAATATACATCAGCAAACGTATGATTCTAATGTTTTTTACATCTACATACATAACAAAACGTTTGAATTTAATGTTTTTGCACATCATGAAACATCTGAAAACGTCCAAATCTATTGTTATTTTACATCAACATACAAAAGAAAATCGTTAGAGTTTTATGTTTTTTGCACATCAAAAAACATTTGAAAACGTCAGATTTTGATGTTTCGGATTATTTGCTTGACATCAGAAAAACATTTGATTTCCTGATGTATACATTATGTTACCTTGCATAAACACATCTGAATCGTAATGTTTTCTAATGTTCAACATCAGAAGTACATCAAACCTTGATGTTGATGTATACATCGAAATTTAACGTCAGGCTAATGTAAATTTTTATTCGGGATAGCTTTCAATATAAATTGTGATTCCTCATGTTTTGGTCAGTCAACAAACAATTCAACATAAATTAAAACTAAATCATGTGCTCTCACTATTTTTCGCCGGCACTTCGAAAAAACGTTAACCTTTTCTCAGGTTAACCTTTAACCCCAGGTTGAAATCACAGGTTGACATATTTGGTTGAGCCTATAGGCTCAGTGTACCAGTTATGGCTATAGTACCTCAAATTCGCCATAGTTGATTTTTAACCTTTAAAGATACAAATCAACAAGAAAAAAATAGTGAAAAACAGATCACGATCACAAAAGATGATTGCAATCATTCAAACTTCACAATTTGCTCAAATTATGGTAGAAATAAATCATTTTCCTTAACTTTTCGGCCTCCTTGCACCCTATTTCGCCATAGTGTACCAGTTATGGCAACTCCCATAAGGAATGCATGTAAATAGTGCGAAGTGGAACCCAAATTAACAAATGTGTCCATAACTGGTACAGGGTTCCTATCATTGGCACACGCCGTAATAAATACTAAAAGTAGTTTTGGCTCCGTTTTTATATTTTTCCTGTAAAGTATTGAAACAAATCAATCATTTGACTTATTGTTTACATTCGTCGGTCTTCTTCTTATTTTTGTAGAAATAGTTTTTCTTAGGTAGTGCGATAACTGGTACAGGAACCCTACCTATCAAATTGCGGAGCCGTGATTTCAAATCTCAATCAGTAGAAATATGGTTGCATTACGCATTACGCCGTGTAAACGTTTGTTGTCCGAATAAGGAAAAGAATTAACACCCCTGTTCGCATTCTACCGAGCAAATGCTTGGATGAGCTGTTCGCCTAGAAGTGAATCGACGCAAACACGGCACATCGGACTTCCGGAACATTGGCGGCTTTCTGCTTTCTGGCTTTCATACAGTTGCAACACAAACAGTTGAGAGAAGTTGTTAAATATTTTTATGTAAACGAATGTTTCACGGTCCGCTATCTTGATTTTCAAAATTGTGTTCGATATCGATTTTAGACTTCTACCCGCATAGAAAATTACAATTTGTCTTGAACTCCATACAATAAATTTCTTCTTTCTGATAGGGTAAGTCTATGACAAATTGTTGTTTTAGTTTCAAATGACATGAAACTCAAAGCATTGGATTATATAGAACGCTTCATGTGATCCATGATAAGTGGTAACAATGTAATGTAATGTACACTCATTGTTGAAGGTGTGGGGTATGAACAAAGCTGAGTAGCATTTCCCATGCGTGTATTTCCCCTAGCAAGCATCAGTGACAGCCAGCACCATGACGGGGTCGTCGTCAGTGTGATGCTGCCTCATTGACGAGTGGACTGTTGGCGGAGCAAGTCGCCATCACCGTGAGGTTCCGTATTATGCCAAGTGATTCTACTGCAGTTTGTTAAGATGGCTGCACGCAGAAAAATAACACATATTAGAACCAAATATAAAGAGACTTTGTTTCTAAGTCGCGAGGTTTATCGAATCAAAAAAATATTTCTTTGTTTTCAATATTGGAGAATGGATAATGCCAATATGAGCAAGGTGATTCAGTTTTACCTTCAGATTTTCAAGAGCAGATCTGGTTGTGAACGATAACTCGCTATCAGTATAGCATATTATAGCAGTATTCGTGTTCGATTCTCGCTCGCCTTTTTTATTTCGCTTCCACTTTCAAACAAAAATATTTTGTTTTTGAATCTAAGTCAGTGAATATTTGTTTCAAAAAAATAAAGTCTTTGAAATTGCAAAATTACTTACTTTCAAAGCAATGATGTGATAGATTCAAAGTCAACAAGTATTTGAAACTACAATCAGTGCCGCGGAGGCGTGATTGTTAAATCAATGAAAATAATGCTTTGAAACAAAGACCAAATGTATTTGATTCAAAGAAAAATGGTATTAAGCCGTGGTTCAATGGTTTATTTTCTTTGATTCAAAGCACTTTATTTTTGAGTTTAAAATATTTTTTTCTGCGTGTGGGAACGGATTGTTCCAGTGAGTTGCCCGGCATTCACAGAAGGGTAGAAAGATGAAATCTTGTAAGCAACGGTAGCAATATAATTCCACATTATGCCAAATTGTTAGTGTTTGTTTTGGATTACACACTTACATACGTGAATTTCACTATATAGTGAAATTCACGTATGTAAGTGTGTAATCCAAAACAAACACTAACAATTTGGCATAATGTGGAATTATATTGCTACCGTTGCTTACAAGATTTCATCTTTCTACCCTTCTGTGAATGCCGGGCAACTCACTGGAACAATCCGTTCCCAGCCATCTTAACAAACTGCAGTAGAATCACTTGGCATATGCTACTGATGTTCAACAATTTGGCAAGTAGTTGCATGCATCAGTATGTGTGAACGAATGGGATCCGGTGAAGTGCTTGCTCTCATGAAAATTTTCACAAAAAAAAACAAATCGAGTAGCGTCGGACGCGGACAGGCCGGATCCAATCCACAATTTTGTAAGTGGCCGGTTGCAAAAATATATATTTCCTTCACCGGACCGAGATCTGCCTATTCTTATCGTACCATTAGCGGTAAGTATTTTGATCAGCGTGGCTTACGCAGATTCAATTCAAACAAAAATAAATTGTTCTTCCTTTCAGTCGAAAACGTTATTTATCCATCCGGAAAATCGTCGTCGGCTTCGGCCACATCGGCTGCCAGTAGTCGACCACGGTTGGCGACAGTGCGTCGGAGGCAAAGAGCACGCTTATGACCATGCTGAGGTAGTCCCCTTTCCCTACCGAATGTGCTCCACTTCTGTCAGCTAACGATGTCGAATCCCGTGCCGGATGTGAAGGTAAAAGATGGTGCTGACCAAGTTGGAGGAGTTACTCAGGAAACCGTTCTCCGTGAATGCACGGGGTGGCGTACCTTTTGCTGTATATGAAAGCTCGTATGAAAGCTGAGCCGACGTGAAAATCTGACTGCTGACCATGGCCAATCCGGGAGTGTACGACGACCAGAAGGCCAACAAGCACTGTTGGAAGAAGCTCATCACGAGAAATGCTTTTGAGTTGGACAAGGTTAGCTCTATCGGTCCGATGGTGTATCTTGCCGGACCAGGGAGCTGATTAAAACTTAATTGCTGATTTGATGGTAATACCGGACATGGAAATTCGGTGCTTGGAAAGAGGGGACCCGTTTATGCTGAAAATCCTGGAATTGTGGAATTTTCAAGGACGTGTTGGTGTTAATAATTGCGGAGAAAACAAATTTTTTAATATGAATCTGATTCTAGTTATTTTATATAAATTAAAAGTTTTAGATATATAATTCATGCTTTCCTTTTTTAAGGTAATAAGAGCTGTAATGCGAAATTATATACTGTAAGCATTAATCTGTATTTACAATAGTATGCGATTTTTAAATCAGCCAACTCAAAGAATCACATTCAAGTAATAAATCTAAGATGTCAATATAATTTAGAGCCATGCTTACTTTGTGTACTCAGTATATATACTTGCAATATTGCTTGAGCTGCTTGATTATTTATTACAAAAAAGATACATAAACAATACAGTATGCTTTCGAATCAAACATACAGCACAATAAACAAAAATTATCGTTAAATGTTACAATTTTCCTTCACATGCGGTTCAACAGTTTTGCAACAATATGACTTAAAATTGTCGTTGCAAAAAATGCACAATATGGCTACAACTAGGCTTATTGTATTGTGAAAATTTTGTTCGGGAAAAAGCCGATTTTTTATGGTAACCTAACTTAACAGCCTATTCGCCATATTGTGAAATGACCCATTACAATTTGCGAAGTGGTATACTACAATATACAGACACTTCCATTTGAAGTTATGGTGGATATCATGTCATATTGTTCAGGAGTGGTCGCAAGTGGCTGTGGACAGCATGCGATATAGTACGCTTTTTGTTCACAACTATGCGGGATTCATCAAGCCCGATCGAAAGATACCTATATTGCATGGTATTATAGCTCAAACTACCATTCCATGGCCGCCATCTTGGGTTATGATCCGCCATCTTGGATACCAAAATTTTTGTTTGAATGAGTGTAATCAGTTTCGTACCTTTTAATTTCACCCTATTTTGTTTATCCTTTGACAGATACGCGTATTTCGGCTACCACTTGTAATCTTCCTCGGTTTCAATTATCCACTCAGGAACTGAAACTATTTACACTCATTCGAAGAGGGTATTCTGCTTAGAGGGTTCGAAAAGACGGTACAAGATCTATTTTTGACATCTACTCATCAAGTTCGACCGATAGCTAGGGGCAAGGGTGCGACTACATTCACGCTGTGGAAAGTTTCCTTCACAGCTCGCTCACGACTTTGGTATACGTTTGCGACCCCAATATTATTCGGCAAACTTTCAGAAAAAACTGCAAGGTTAAATTAGGGTTTTAAATTAAGAAAAATGTTTTGATTTTTTTTATTTTATACGAAAGAGCACCTTTTTCTGAACCACTATGATTTTTTCAGATTTTTAGAACTTTATTTTGGTACCTAAAATCGATTTCGAAGAGATTTTCCAAAATCACCTTTTGACAGCTGGACAACTGCTTGACAGTTCCGCCCAGTACAAAATGCGACGTGGGGTGATTCGACAAATCGCTCCCATACAAACTTCAAATTGATTTTTAAATAGGTTCCCGCCCTGATAAAAAATATCATAAAAATACGATAAATTTTATTGTTACAACACCATTTTTTCGAAAAATATTCACCATTAAACGTATTGTAATTTACACAGCACACTCACCATCACCCCTATTGTTCTATACCATTCGGCGAATGGTAAATGGCACTTTTACAATAAAAAATAGTGGTCGTTATGTATCTTAACCATACAATTTTGAGAAAATTTTCACACACTTTTTCGCGAAAAACAATAGAATGTATTGTGTTTTTATGAGACATTTTTAGGGAAATTTTCAAATGAAAACAATATATCTTAATGTTTTTTCATTGATCTTACAATACAAATACAAATCACTGAATGGCGTCAGATGAATCGTTGTTACAATAAAAATACAATAATATTTGTTGTTATTTGTAAGCAGTTTTCGCTTTTGAAAATCCATAGAATTTATATTTCCCGCTAACATTTATATCCAGCATTTACGAGCACTAACGGCCGCCAGAATGATATGCACATTTTATGATAAGAGTCAAACACTCTGATGTCTGTCTGGTATGTGTTGCTTGGCAGCTGTTGATAAGATCTATCATCAATCTTTTCAAATAACTGCCAAATATCACAAGTCAGACCTCAGGTCGTATGACCCATACCATAAATCGTTCACAATTCATGTGACCATTAGTATCCGTAAATCTCGCCGTAAATGCTGAAGAAAAATGTTACCGAGAAATATGAATTCTTTGGTTTTTCAAAGGCGAAATCTGTTTACATTACAACAAATATTATTGCATGTTTATTTTAACATCGGTTCAATTGACCCCATTAAACAAATTGTATTTGTATTGTTATCAATGGTAGTTTACTATTTGCTAGATTCCTTTAATTTATTGGAAAACATTAGAAAAATCATTGTTCATCTTTTTCTTGTCGTAACGTCCTCGCTTGGCTAAAACCTGCTTTTCAGCTAGTTTTCTATAAGTACTTCCTCAGTTATTCATTGAGAGCTTCCTCTGCCAACACGGCTTGATGTCTGTCAGTCGTTGAAGTTTTAGCGAATAACATTCGATAACAGTTACGAATTGTTTTTAAGTGTAATTGAGAAATAAACTCTTTTCTAATAAAAAGTCCATGAGAACTTTGCAGGCACTTTTGCAACTATATAAAACAACTTAAATTAATTTTTACTGATAGTAACTTCAAATTATTATACAACTATTGAAAAACAATCGAATCAATTAGTCACTAATAAAGCTAATGTTCACTTATTGTACGAACTATATGGGCTTGATTTCTATTGTAAAAAGTAACAATATATCTACTATGTGTTTTATTGTGAACAATAAAACCAGTCATATGTTAATAATATTTACCATGTAATGAATGGTCATTTTTTATCCGGGCGGGCACCAAAATTCATGAAAATTTGGATTTCGGCTCAGTTTTGCATGCAGATTCAGAATATGGAATTATCTCAACACCGCTAAAGAAGCCAATTCATCCATACATTGTTTTTCGATAGCATGCTTCTGAACTGAAATAATAACAAATGAATGTAAATCTTTGCAAATAAATGGTCGCACCCTTGGCTAGGGGTTATGGGGTAAAGTGGACGCTGGACAACCTAAGCATTTTGGTCGTTTCCAGTGGAAATGCGGCAAAACACATCTGATTTTCCGAATAACATGGAAGGTAATGATATACTCTAGAAATCTTGTGAGGGATTGCATTTGAAAAAATATTGTTTTCTTTGATTATTTTCTTCGCTGAAACATGCATCAAAATCTTGGGGCAAGACACTGTGCTGGAGAGTACATTTTCCTTCACATAGTTGCTCAGAATTTCTCCGATGTGCTCCCGTTTTGACTTATGTGTTGCCTGATTTATCGCAAAATCAAAACAATATTGCCCGATATCTCGTCTTTCTTGCAGTTTTAGGGGTGCTTTTCAACAAATTTCGTCGATCATTAGTGAAATGAGTTACTCAGAATTTCTCAGAGTTATTGTGTTTCGAGTTCAAAACCGAATTAGCGACATTTTTTCTTTTACTTCCGCTGCTTTTGCCTTGCGTTATACACTATGTCGGAAGTGGGGCGCTGTATAGAATACCAGGTGTAGAATACAGCGCCCCACTTCCGACATTGTGTTTAACGCAAGGCAAAAGCAGCGCAAGTAAAAGAAAAAATGTCGCTTATTCGGTTTTGAACTGGAAACATAATACTCTCGTTTGCACAGTGTCTTGCCCCTAGATTCCAGGCAATTCCCCGACGAATAATCTCGCGATTACACTTCCGATACTTTCCAGGCTTTTTACGCGAAAGAAAATCGAAAATAAACTTTCACTTCTAACACCATAAAACAAGCTGCTTTTAGTGGTGGAATATATTACCCGTTGCAAGAAAATAGAGAGCGAAAAAGATGCAAAATCGCTAATAGACCTCCGCTGGTATACCATATATGTTTAATCGTATGGTGTCTTCTATAGACTTGTATACAATAAGTGCGCGAATTGGCCAAGGAATACTGCGCCGAAAACACCAAAATGATTTTTCTTACAGGCGGAGATGTATGGGCGCTTACGCGTAGAGTGACTGGAAGGGAGAGTGGCGTCTTGTTCCGATTTTGACAGGTCTCCTGCTCGTTTGGAACGCGCGTTTGTACACGGAGAAATCAAACTACCTATTTTTGGGTCGATTTTACTCCAAGCTGAGTATATCGAATAAACTAGTTACCCAAAATTAGGTTGTTTTCCCTCTTTCCCACACCGATGTTGTCAAAAACAAACAGAGATGCGTCTACCCAATGGGGGTCCTTGAGCCCAATAAGCCAATTTTGAGTAAATGGAGGTATACTCAAATTTGGGTTGAATGAGGGGGGGTCTTGGGTTGAATTTACCTACTCTTAAGTATATTTTTTTGCTGGAGGTAAAGGCAATTTACCTAGTGTGAGTTTAATCGATTTACTCAAATTTGGCTTATTGGGCGGAACTATGGGATTGCGTCAAAAGAACTCAATTTTGGGTAGTTTGGCGGTTCCGTGTATGGATTTGACAGCAATTTGACACATGATCTTTGTTCCAATTTTGACATTGACGCCACTCTAAGTTAAAGCGAAGACCACATTATCAAGAAGACTTGCAGCACTGCTGAAAATCAAGAGTCTCCGCTAGCAGCGCGCCACCCCGGATTAAGGTGGCACTATTCATGATAGTGTGTGTAAATTTTCATACTCACACCAATGCACTCATACACTTTTACACAAAGGTACCACCTTAGCTCACCAGGCGGTGGTGCCGTCGGTGACGCTTGCCGTTAGTATAGAAAAATAACTGAGTTGCATGTCTTCTTGATATAGTAGTCTTCGGTTAAAGCAGAGAAGAGAAGGGCATCTCAGAACAAATCGACCACACGAAAAGTGATAAATTTTTGGCGTGAAAAATCGACTCAATTTATTTTGTTTCTGCCCATTTCGTTTCCATCGTGCATAAACGTCAAAGCAAGACCATGGCTCAAAGTGTATTGATTACTTTCAGGTATAGTCAAAATTAATGAATAAGTGACGTCATATCGATGATTCATTCTCTTATTTTTCAAAATTTTGTTTCATTGAGAGCATATCAATTGTTGTTTCAACCACCATTGCAATTACATGAAAGACGTTCCAAAGACGTTTTTGCAATTGCAGGCTGTTATAAAGCATAATTATGGTGTTTTACCAATTATTCTTAATTATCATAATGATATTATACATATTCCCACCACTATTGTATCGCATGCCCTATTTATGGTTTTAAGAGATAAGCAACTTTGACTGCGTCCCCGAAATACATTCAAGTTAAGCACAATCTTTTTGCGAATCCGTTTTTAAGTTGGTGTACCTGCCTCCGAAATACTTTGTTTTTGCGTGTCAACACAGTAGGAATTTTCCGTGTAAAAAGTGTGATTTCAACCGCTAGGTGTCGCGACCAACAGCATGAAATATTTATCAATTTCTGACTCCGGAGATGGCCTTCCCTTCTCTGGTTAAAGGCACTCTACTTACGCGTACAAATTTTCGCGCAACGCATAATAAGTGCTGCCAGTTTTTATTGCGTCGAATTCAAGATACATAGATAATCAAAATTGACCAAGTTTACTCTAAAACATACTCATCATAACAAATATGTTTACAGATATAGAAACGATTGTATAGTCTAATAAATTGTATATTCTCAAACAGTATGAACTTTAGCTTTACAATTTTATCAGTGTAATTACCAGCGTACCGGCACCGATTCGCGCTCGGATTCGCGATTCCGTCCAGAGCAGCCTGCTATGGCAGCATCCGATCGATGAACCTCATTTTTCCGAAGACCTCCTTTCTCAGATTTTGTTGTTTTCGAGACCTGATGTGCCAATGAAAAACATGTTAAATATTTTGATTTCCTTCATGTTTACCAACATACTTCTTGCCATCATCAGTTATCATAGAACCTATGCGAAAAACAACACATTTAGTTACTGAAATAAGGAAAACTAAACGTTTTGAACAATTGTCATTTTATTGCTAAGTCTCAACCAAGTCTCAACCGTTAGACAATAGACTAATTTCAAGACCTACACTCAGCCAAATAACCTTAAGATTTCCATAAGGCCCAACTTATGAAACAGCCTTTAAATAATTCATAATGATTCGGATGAATTTTATAAGGTCACTCTATGACGTAAAACCGTCTCACAGCTTGGCTTTTATTCATGTTTAGCATCATGGTTTTCTCAAGCGTCGGTAGCCGTGTGGATAAAACACGGGCTCGGTGATCTCGACGTTCATGGATCGAATCCAGTCTGCATCATTTTAAGATTTTTTTGTTCTTTTCATAAGTCTATCTTATGAAATTTGTCATAGCAAGCACGATCAATTTTCATAAGGTATTATTATGTCATCCATAAGAATTAGTTATAGCAAATTTTCATAACGTATTTCGATGAATTTCGCTAGTTTTTTTTCGCTGAGTGTAGATGTACCAAAGAAAACCGTCAAATTTTGTGTGTCCAGTTCGGTACCCAATAAATATTCAAAACCGTGTATTTTTTTCCGTGTAAATTGCCTTTTGTGTAAATTATTTTTAGCGTGTTACACCGATCTGACAGCTCTGACAGTAAAGGACTTAACATAAATTACGTAAGTGGGTACCGAGGATTGTTCACAATCTGCGAACATGACTGCGGAAAAAATCGCGACCATGACGCCGCTGGTTAGACTGAGTAAAACTATTTCGAAAAAACTCAAAAGTGAGTGAAGCGTAATTTTATTCCATAGTGAGTTGAAACCAACTATCTTTCATAAAATAAAGTTACTCTCTTTTTGACAGCTAGTTTGAATGTACAAAAGTGAGTCGAAAACGACTCACTTTTGAGTAGTTTTCAACGAGCGTGCATGCAAGCGTTTGTATAATTACACGCTCAGCGTAAGCGTTTGTTTTTAGGTAATAAATCTCTCAGGTAATCAAATAACGTGTAAATCGACGACATTTTCGGTAAACTTTTTTATAGTTTAGCCAACTGTCAGATCCTCGACGGTCAGTGTCAGTAGTCAAACTGTTGTTATTCTGTTGTGTTCTGTGCAGTGAAAATTCCGTTTAATTTGTTCAAGCATTTTAAAAATGACTGACGACGAATCAACGTTTAAAAAGCCTTCGATTGATTTGAAGTTGCTGAGTAAGAGCCGTAAAACAGATCTTCCAACTACTGCAAACGTTCCGGAACCGTCGGCGTCGGATGAACCGCCGCCTCAACAGAAGGAGCAGCTTCTCGCAGTTGATGCAAATGAAATTCCTCCCATTCCCTACAAAGAACCAGTTTGGTCACAAAAGTGCGAAGCTTCATTAAAGTACAACTTCGAAGTGCTCAAGAATGGTGTGATCATAGAAAATGTGAATCAGCTGGAAAATAAACCGTATTGGTTGTTCGGTCGGCTTCCGAATTGTGATATTAATATGGCACATCCTACCATATCTCGATATCACGCAATTTTACAGTACAGGGGACCTGTTGGAGATACCAATGAAGACGACTCTGATGAAATCGAGGAAAGTAAATCGCTACATTATACCGTCGAACCAGGATGGTATCTTTATGATCTCAACAGTACCCATGGCACATTTTTGAACAAACAACGATTGAAGCCTAAAACATACGTGAGAGTCAAGGTAGGATACATGATCAAACTCGGCTCTAGCTCACGCGTATATATCCTGCAAGGTCCTCCTGAAGATGAGGAAGCGCCGTCTGCGATGACTATTACGGAAATGAAAGAGATGCGCCAAAAACAGGAAAAGCTCCGAGAGGAAATGGTCGAAATTGAAAGACAGGAGAAGGAGCGCATTGAAAAGTTAAAGGAATCGGAGGGAATCAATTGGGGTATGGCGGAAGATGCAGATGAGGAAACTGATCTCGCCCACAATCCCTTTGCCGTTACCAACAACGAGGAACTGTTTTTGGATGACCCGAAGAAAACATTGCGTGGATATTTTGAAAGGGAAGGCCACGACTTGGACTACAAGTTGGACGAGCTATCAGTCGGCAATTATGTGTGCAGGGTGGAACTTCCTGTCGATGACGATTTTGGTCGACCAGTTGTGGCGGAAGTGACCCACAAGGGCAAGAAGAAAGAAGCTGTGGTACAATGTGCACTAGAAGCATGTCGCATACTGGATCGGTACGGATTGCTCCGGCAGGCAACACACGGTGAGTTTTGTTATCAATTATCCCAAATACAACATCTAAAATGTATATTGTACATTAAAAAAAATGATTTTCATATTCTGGCATGTATTTGTCTCTCTGTAAAACCATTTTGTGGAATTGTTATTTTACAAAAACGTAATGAACCCCCATCCAATACGTGTGGTTAGGGTAGAACAAGGCAAAAAGAGCATCGCTCAGCTATGCATAAGTATATAATAAACTTTGTTGGAATTAGTTTCACAATCCGTTAAAATAACATTCATTCAATTATTATATTTTTTAAAAGATTCTTTATAACAAGTTAATTGAAAAATATCGTTAAATCAAAGTCTTCAGCATCGTTTTTTTGCATTTCATTATACCTAAGAACCCGACCAACGTTTTCAGATATGTGGGTCGGTAGAGACATACCCACAACAAAAGCTAGGATTTTCTTATATGTGTAAATATGCCTACGAGCGTAGGTCATCGGAACCGTTTTTTAGATCAAAGCTTTTTTGGTTCCGTTTCGGGTCCTGAGTAAAATTAATTTTAAAAAAGTTCCTGAATGCTTGAAATCTGAAGATTTTTTTTCATATGCTCTGCTCAAAATCGACAAAATGGTCACTTACACCCCTTTGAATCTGGACCCCTCAATTGTTTTTTTTTTGTTCATTTACATAATTTTTCTGTAGAAATTTTAGCAAACACCATTCCATGATTTTTTCCAGCAGTATATCCACGAGTTGGGCCGAATACCCTTTTAAATTAGGTTCATGATTTTTTCCATGATTTTTTTGTATAAGATCCAAATGAAATAGGGTATCGCGCCACTTGGGCGGTGGCTTCTATATTCGTCTGTTTTCTACTATAACTCAGTCAATTTTGAACCAATTGACTTGAAATGTTGTACACTGGTAGATACTATACATATCTCACCACATTCCAAAAGTTGTGTTAATTGGTTCAAATTTGACTGAGTTATAGTGGAAAACAGACGAATATAGAAGCCACCGCCCAAGTGGCGCGATTCCCTAGTTGCAATAATTTTCATAGACACCTATTTAGGAATTTGTTCAATAAACCTCTTAGTAATTTATCTCAAATTCTTCAAGATAACATCAGCTCAAACTAAAAAAAAAACGATTTAACCCACCTCTAATGAACGGAACCCTTCTTATACTTATTAAAATTATTGTTGTAGCGAACCACTTGGGCAGCGGCACTCTTCGCTATAACTGAGTCAATTCCAAACCAATTGGATCAATCCATCCAGTGATGATAGTTCCTTCCACGTCAATAGTGTATTGATGACCTTCCGCTCGATGTTAGTCGAAATACAGTGTCGGGCAAAACAATATGACCACCAGCCGTTTTTCATACAAAATGGCCAATCTTGACGATATGTTGTTCGGTTTCTAGTGAACAGATTTTGCAGAAATTTTGACAGTCGCCATGAAATTATGTCAATTTTTATTTGTATTGTATATCAAAAGTTACAGATATACGATACGACAAAAAATAGGATCACTTCCAAAATGTCATTACAAAAGTCTTTATATGAGTATCTAATGCTTTATGATTGAAGGAAGATTAATTTATTACTCGATAAATGTACAACTCGTGTTGAAAAAATCAACTTTTTGCAACTCGTTACATAAATATCTATTATGTGATGATTTTTCATTATACACCTCATTTGAGTTGCATGATGTTCATTATGCAACCCAAATGAGTCGCATTATGTAACGCTTTTTCATTACGCAACTCATTTTAGTGGCATTATGAACCAGTACGGATAATGGGCGAAATTAATTACGTAAAATTGAAATTTTGATACTAATTGAACGATTAGCCAATGTAGCTTTCATGCACACCTAACAATTTGCTCATTTCTTTTCAGAACCACGTCGCCGTCATAAGAAAACGTCAGATTCTGACGACGATGACGACTACCTCGATCGAACGGGCGACGTCGAGCGACGTCGACAACGTAAGCAAACCAAAAACACGGCTGAAGTCCATACGTACGAGGATCTGATTCGGCGCGAGTCCGAACTTCTGGAGCGACTTGAACAGATTGAAAGTAAGATCCAGCAACGGCAAATGATTGAAAAGGGAACCCGTTTGCCGGAGAACGATGATGATGTGGATGATTTCCTAACAAAGTTATCGGAAGACAAACCGTACGATAAGTTTGAAATTCGTCGGCTGAGGTTGGAAAAGGATAGGCTTCTCAAGGATCACGTGACTCTTCAGAAGCTTATTAAAATTGCTAAACCAGTTGATCTGCCAAGCATGAATCAAGGGGCTTCATGTTCTGGAAGTAGCAAAGAGGCTCTCAAGAAAAAAATGATGCCTCTTTTTGGTAAGCGAAACAAGCTTAGCAAGACGTTTGGCATTAAAAAGTCGGAAATCAAGGTCGGTGGGGTTACAAGTTCTTACGGTGAAGAGGTTGAAGAAGAGGATGCTGAAGAGGTACAGGACGCACCCGAACAGGACAAGAAACAGGAATCACTAAAAAAGAATCCAGAGGAAACGTCAAAGAACATTCAGGGCCCTGCTTACAATCCAGAGCAACTTGAACAGCATCACAAAGACAATGAAAATCGGAAGGCCGGAGAGGCAGAAGAAAGTGTTGCCGAATCGCAATCTAAAAATGTGGAAAATCCAGCATCGACCGAAGGTAACAGAAAGCGCAGGAGTGAGACCGAACTGGAAGACTCATCATCTTCGTCCATCGTTGGTAAAAAGAAGCGAAATCGGAACCGTACACGAGAACGGAACCGAGACAACGTAGATTTTGATGATGTGGAAGAGATGCAGAGTGAGGAGAAGAACATTGAATGGGTTCCACCGCAGGACCAAACCGGCGATGGTAGAACTTCGCTTAACGAAAAGTTCGGTTATTAACTGAACCCTTCTTGAGTGTTATTGTACATAACAAGGTACGTAAAATAAATGTATTATTTGAGATTGAGATTGTACAAATTATTAGGATGACAGCCACTATCGCCCCTTATACATCTGATGGGTGTCTACCGTGTAGGCACCAAACTTTGCACTTGGATGATTTCCCGCATGTCCACAACCACTAGCTAGAATTCCGTGGAAAGAAAAAAGTTTGCCTAATGCAAGCAATATCGTTTAACGATTTTCTGGAAAGTGCGCAAAGTTAGGCCCTAGGTGCGAAAAGTATGATGCGTTTACGGTACTATCAAAACAAAACAAAAAAACAAGGATTACCTGCGTCCCTTTGATTTTGTGTGAGATTTTGGCATTTACTGTTCTAGTTCTTCATTGAAATAGATTGAGAGAATCCCGTTCAGGGTCCTGGTACTGGGTTTCCAATGATTTTAATAAAATAAGACAAATAATAAAAGTGGACCTCTAGCTGAACAAGTTTAGAGAATTCGTTAATGTTGAATAAAACTTTGAATTCACGTGTAGATCTACTAATGATTTAATGAAAATGTCATCTCAAGTAAATAAAACAATTGTGCTTGTTAATATTAGTATTACTTTATTTTAGAGATTTCCGGCCCTTGATTGGTTGATCTCTTAATTATGTTTGTTTCTAGCTGTTATACAGAGCGCAAATTTTCTAAAATTGTTATTTGGTCGACGTTCAGTCAGAGTGGACTACGCGATTTTTCGGGCAGGTAAAGATAAGCTGAGGAATTCGTTACCCCTGAACTTTTCGACGTTATTTTGATGCAGATGTATAATTACATAAAAGAATAATAGTATTTCAGAAAATAATACCATAGATTTGAAATTTTAAGTGCTTGCAGGACATTTTCTCGAAATCATTGAAAAACAGATGATCCGGTCTGACTTAACGCCGACCATTTATGTAACGAGATGCAAAAAGTTGAAATTTTTCAGCACGCGTCGGACAAATACGAAGAGTGCTGAAAAAATCGAGTTGTGCAACGAGTTTCATACAAAATTTTATGCAATGATTTTTTCATAATCCAACTATTTTTCATTATGCAACTCTTTTCTGTTGCATAATGAACCAATTCGGAAAAATGGCCATTATGATACCAAAATGAATTATATAAAATAGAAATTATAATACAAAATTGTATAATAGTTATTTATGCAGCAAGCTGCAAAATGATGATTTTTTCAGCACGAGTTGTACGTTTAAGCCCAGTTTCGTGTTCAAAAGGAATCGCTCAAGAAAGTTCTTCATCGATTCCTGGCAGAAACATTCCACAGTGACAGCCATTTGAATTCGCATTCCTCCGCAACTGCGTACTGCGATCGAAGAAAAACGGTTTCTTGGGCGATTCAGGCACGGAATTTTCCATGTATCAAGATCGGCCAAAAAAAATCCTTCTGAACTGCAAACAGCCCTTTATCCAACGAGGCTTGCCGAGTATAATCTCTCTAGCCACACAAACGTGTATCAGCAGCAACCACGTGCGAGCCTCCATGCGCGACAGGACGTAGTGCATAGTATCAGATAGTATGTTCTTCTCAGGTAGGCTATGGTAGGCCAACTGTCGCAAGTTTTCAAGTGTAGAGACAGCTGCTGAATCTGCTTTTTCTTTTGCCTGCGCACAACTGCTTGACAACGGGAGCTCAATCATTGTTGACGCCTACTACATCAGAGCCTACCTGATCAAACAAAAAACTACGCCGACAAGCATGAGCGCGCGCACGTGGTTCCTACTGATGCATGTGCAGCTAGAAAAGACCGCACTGAATGGGTATTTCGTAATTCCAAAAAAACTTTGTATGCAAGCCTCGTTGGATAAATGTACGACTCGTGCTGAAAAAAACATCATTTTGCAATTTGTTGCATAAATAACTATTTCATGTCCCAACCATGTATTTTCAAACAAACATTAAAAGTGTAAGTCATGACCACCTTCTTCAGATCATTGTAGCATCCACCCCTAGCTACACCACTGACTGTCTGGTACAGCAGTGTGGAGATAAAACAATAAACATCAGTTTATCTACTGACTGCACACCCGGACGGACGCGCGTTTCTATTACTTACCGTTTATCCGAATCACAAGTCTCGGTCTAAAACCTAATTAGTAATTAGTTTATCGAACCCAACACTCCAATCGTGTATATTTCAGTGGCGACGAGAAGTGGAGTTGTTTCGCGTCCCGGGAAGTGTAAAAAGTGCGAGTTTTCCAGTGATTTTGGTGTTTTTCACTGGGGGGGATAGTTTTACCGTTTTACTGCGAGCGAGCCATTCCCCATTCATCCCTTTGCGACGACGTCGACGGCGGAGGGAACAACAGCAACAGTTTGCGCGGTGCCTACACCGCCGGAGTTGGTTTGTTTGCGCTTTGCACAGGTTTGCTGCAAAAACCGTAAGTTTTACCTCTTGTGTGGAAATAAAGAGAGAAATATTGTGTTTTAATTTGCATGCCGTTTTGTGCCAAAGTGAGTTTCTGAACCATTTTCTTCTGCCTAGCAAGCAAAGAAATTGTGTTTCATTTTGTTTCCGTACAGTGATCTGGCTTTGTGTGTTGTAAACACGAACGACTTTTAGTCGCAGCCGAACATTTTTGTCACGTACGAAAAGTTTGTTTCATCCAACATTGTAGTTTGTCACACAGTGTTGCGTCAAAGTTTCCCCGCAACAAAAATTGTTTCGCAGATTGTTGTGCGACATCGTTGCATAGTTTATGCTCAGAGGAAAAAGCAACAATAGTTTATGCTAGTGTTGAGCGACAACAGTTTGGTTTGTTTGTTTATTGTTTGTTTGTTTCACGTTGCGTTGATAAAGTTTGTCGTTGAGTACGATCATTTGAAAACAGTTTGAAAGTTTTCATGTTGACACAGTAACAACATAGTTTGCACTGTGGGTCAAAACTGTTGAAAAATTGGACAAAAAGTTTCTGCAAAAAAGTTTTTAAATTTTTGCATTTATTTTGTCAGCTGTTTGTTTTGATCAGTTTTTTCGATTATTACACTAAAAAAAAAAATCTAGTTTGGTTTTGTGTAATAATTCATCAAATCGTTTTCTAGTTTTCGTCGTTTGTTTTTTGCTGTCAGTATGCCGTTAGTGAATCACGTTGAGCCGTACGTGCCCGGTACGATTCCGTTTAGCCAGTACCTGGAGCAGATGGAATGGATCTTCATCGACAACAAGATGGCGGATCCGAATGAACAAAAAGCATCGTTTTTGGCGGCATGCGGCAAGGAAGTGTACAGCGAGTTGAAGCTTCTGTTTCCCGGAAAGGATTTGAAGACAGTGTCATTCAAGGAGATTACGGATGCGTTGAAGAAGCGATACGACAAGACTGAGAGCGACATGATCCAGCGTTACAAGTTTTATCAACGAGTCCAAGGTTCTACCGAAAGTGCGGAGGATTTCATCCTAGCTGTGAAGCTGCAAGCGGAGATGTGTGAGTTTGGCGAGTTCAAGGACATCGCAATCCGCGACAAGCTTGTATGTGGAATTCGCGACCCGGATGTTCAACAGCGTTTGTTCGATGAGGAAGGTTTGACGCTAGCCAAGGCGGAGAAGATCATCATCAACAGGGAGTTAGCTGGAGCGAACCGAAAGCTAGTTTCTCGTGAATCCGGTCGAGTGAGTGTTTTAAACAGGCTTGGAAAGCGGCAAGAGCCAGCAGTTTCACGTGGTGGATACCGTAGTAGGAGTCGGAGCCGTGGAGCAAATAAGCGGTACAGGAGCCGTAGTCCAGTTTCATCTAACCGTGGAAATCGTTCTTCATCCCGATCACGGAAGTTTCACTGTAGTTTCTGTGGCAGAGATGGTCACACGCGTCGCTTCTGCTACGATCGTAAGAATTCAGAGAAGAAATCAGTGAAGTTTGTGGATTCTCCTGCAGAAAAACCAAAGATGACGGAGTATCAGAAGAGTTTACGTTGGCGGTTGAACAGATCTGTCTCGGACGATGAGGACATGGAGTGCTTGATGATCTCTTCCATCGGCAAAATCAACGAGCCGTGTTTCCGATCAGTGTTGGTCGAGGGGATTCGTCTGGACATGGAGATAGACTGTGGAGCTGCAGTTTCCGTAGTCAGCAAGGACACCTACGAGGGAGAATTCGCTGATATTCCGATGCAGAAGTGTACGAAGAAGTTAGCAGTGATCAACGGAAGTCGTTTGGTGGTCGAAGGACAGATTCCAGTGCAGGTGGAGTTGAACGGACGTCGGAAGTTCGTCAAACTAGTTGTTTTGCGCTGTGGGAGCTCGTTCACACCGTTACTTGGACGAGATTGGCTGGACATCTTTTTTCCGGAATGGAGGAGTGCGTTCGGCAGTAGTTCAAACCTGAATCAGCTGTCGTTGCCGATGTCGGAGGAACGTGTCGTGGACGATATCAAGGGTAAGTTTGCCAATGTTATTGATAAGTCTTTGTTTACTCCCATCAAAGGTTTTGAGGCGGATCTAGTGTTGAAGAAAGGAGCATCACCGGTTTTCAAACGTGCGTATGACGTTCCATTGCGTTTAAAGGACAAGGTTGTTGAACATTTGGACAGTTTGGAGAAAGATGGCGTCATAACACCGATCGATGCAAGCGAGTGGGCATCGCCGGTGATCGTTGTAGTGAAGAAAGACGGTGGTATCAGGATGGTGATCGACTGCAAGGTTTCGATCAACAAGGTGATCATTCCGAACACCTATCCGCTACCGTTGACACAGGATATGTTTGCTTCACTAGCCGGTGCTAAAGTTTTTTGTTCCTTAGATCTTGCCGGAGCGTATACACAGTTAATGTTGTCGAAAAAGTCTAGGAAAATTATGGTGATTAATACGATCAAAGGTTTGTTTTCGTATAATCGTTTACCACAAGGTGCTTCTTCAAGTGCTGCTATTTTTCAGCGAGTCATGGATCAAGTTTTGCAAGGCATAGACGGAGTTTATTGCTACTTAGACGATGTTTTAATAGCTGGTGAGGATTACGAGGACTGTTTAAGAAAGCTTTATTTGGTTTTGGAACGACTTTCTAAAGCCAACATAAAAGTAAATTTGCAGAAATGCAAATGGTTTGTGACAAGTTTGCCATTTTTGGGTCACATTTTAACCGATAGAGGTTTGTTGCCGTGTCCAGAAAAGGTCGAAACGATTCGGAAAGCTAATGTTCCGAATAACGTCACCGAGTTGAAAGCGTTTCTTGGTTTGATAAATTACTACGGTAAGTTTATCCCAAATCTATCCTCACGTTTAAGCTGTTTGTATCGTTTACTAAAGAAAGACGTTAAGTTTGTCTGGACCGATGAGTGTCATCGAGTGTTTAACGAAAGTAAGCAATGTTTGTTGTCTTCAAAGCTACTTGAGTTTTTTTGATCCACAAAAGCCTGTTGTTGTTGTAACAGATGCTAGCAGTTATGGGTTAGGTGGCGTGATTGCTCACGAAATCAATGGAGAAGAGAGGCCCATTAGTTTTACCTCCTTCAGTTTAACTAACTCGCAGAAGTCCTACCCAATTTTACACTTGGAAGCGTTGGCCGTTGTGAGTACCATAAAGAAGTTTCACAAGTTTTTGTTTGGAAAAAAGTTTACTGTGTATACAGATCACAAGCCGTTGATAGGCATATTTGGCAAAGAAGGCAAAAATTCGTTGTTCGTAACGCGTCTGCAGAGATATGTAATGGAACTGAATATCTACGATTTCGACATTGTTTACAGACCGTCAGCGAAAATGGGCAATGCAGACTTTTGCTCAAGGTTTCCTTTGCCAGATGAAGTTCCAGTTTCGTTGCAACGAGAGTTTATCAAAAGTTTGAACGTTTACGATGAGTTTCCTTTGGACCATGTTTTAATTGCCAGCGAGTCAAAGCAGGATGAGTTTATACAGACAATAGTTTTCTACATGAAGCATGGTTGGCCGAAGAAGTTGGAGCGTAGTTTTTTGGACGTTTATGCACAGCATCAAGATCTTGAACTGGTCGAAGGTTGTTTATTGTACCAGGATCGTGTGCTTATTCCTGCTAGTTTACAAAAGCAGATGTTGAAGCTGTTGCACAAGAACCACTCAGGAATCACCAAGATCAAGCAGATGGCAAGAAGGACAGTTTACTGGTATGGCATGAACAGTGACATCGAAAGTTTCGTCAAATCATGTAGTGTGTGTTGCCAGATGAATGCAGTTGCAAAGCCAGTTCCAAGTTCCAGTTGGATTCCTACAACAAAACCGTTTACACGTATTCATGCAGACTTCTTCTACTTCGACAAAAAGGTTTTCCTGGTCATTGTGGACAGTTTTTCTAAATGGTTGGAAGTTGAATACATGAAGTTTGGAACAGATGCCAGGAAAGTCATTTCAAAGTTTATGAGCGTTTTCGCTAGGTTTGGGTTACCTGACGTAGTTGTTACAGATGGCGGACCACCGTTTAGTTCGAAAGAGTTTACAGTTTTCTTCGAAAAACATGGAGTGAAGGTAATGAAGAGTCCACCGTACAACCCATCGAGCAACGGACAAGCGGAGCGCATGGTTCGAGTAGTCAAGGAAGGTTTAAAGAAGTTTCTACTGGATCCGGATATGACTGGTTTGAGTACTGAAGACCTGGTTTCGTATTTCTTGTTTGGTTACCGGAATACTTGTTTAGAGGACGGAAGAACATTTCCATCCGAACGTTTGTTTAGTTTTAAACCGAAGACGCTGTTGGATTTGATCCATCCAAAGAATAGTTTTAAGCATCATTCGACGAAGCCCAAGGAAGTGGATAAGTGTGTTGTACATAGTCCTAAGTTTAAGAAGCATGACTGGATTGACAAGTTGCGTCCTGGAGATATAGTTTACTACAAAAATTTCAGACCTACGGATATTAGACGATGGTTAGAAGCCAAATTTCTCAAACGTATCTCCTCAAATGTCTTTCAGGTTTCTGTTGGAGGAAGAGTTTACTCTGCTCACCGCAATCAGCTCAAGTTGGTTGGCACCCCGAAGCGCCGAGGTTTGGTCTTGGGAAGGAGCGAGAGGATTCAACGAAGAAAACGTACTAGAGAGGATGATGACGAAAGGTTTAGCGACGACGAAGACGAATTTTACGGTTTTCCATCCGAATCTTTCATCTACCGTGACGGAGACGATCGTAACGGGGTCACAGCTCGTGATCCTGACGTGGAGGTTAGTGTTCCGCGCCGACGAAGTTTGTCACGAGAGGAAGATCAACGAGAATCGTCAAGTTTGCCGCCCGAACAAGTCGAACAGCAGGCCGGCCCGTCAAGTCGATTGCAGAATCGTTCGTCACCATCGAAGAACCGACAGGAGTTGGTCAGGCGTTCTAAGCGACCTAAGCGTCTGAAGAAAGACATGGATTTCGAGTACTACTAGTTTGTTTGTTTGTTTGTATGTTTGTTTGTTTGATTTGTAACTTGTCATGAAGACATTGAAATTGAATTAGTTTCCGGTATGTTGTTTCACCGAATTTCTATTGTTTCGCGGTAGTTAAGTTTAGCCGTTGAATTGTATTGTATAAAAGGATGCTTGCGGCAGTTAAGTTTTGCTGAACCTGTTTTGTAAATGTGTTGTTAACTAAAAGGGGGAGAACTGTAGCATCCACCCCTAGCTACACCACTGACTGTCTGGTACAGCAGTGTGGAGATAAAACAATAAACATCAGTTTATCTACTGACTGCACACCCGGACGGACGCGCGTTTCTATTACTTACCGTTTATCCGAATCACAAGTCTCGGTCTAAAACCTAATTAGTAATTAGTTTATCGAACCCAACACTCCAATCGTGTATATTTCAATCATAAAGCCCTAATCATTAAACTAAAGCTTCCGAACCTAGGTCGCATCTTTGGACGAGGAGTTTGGCGATATAAATCTAGAATAATGAATCAGCAGAATAAGGACGAGTTTAGAATAAAATGGCGCTACTGGACGTCACAAAAAAGATACTATCGTAGCCCAGTTATTTGGTGGACAGAATGTGCTAAACAAAAAATATCATCATTCATAAAGTGGAAAACTGGTGAGATCAATAGAATTTTCAAAGATTCAATGGAAATTTGGTACTGTGCTCTCAAAAAAGCATATGATGAGTATTTGGTTAATCCACTAAAAATTTCGGAAATCAACAGAATCAAGGGAATTATGCTAAAGTTACAAAAACAGTTCACAGCTTTTCAAACAAATGAAAATGGGAATTTCAATATTGGCAAACCAGTTTCGGTGTTTCACGTAGCTGAGAAAGTTCGCAGGTGCAATGCAGCACAGATCAAAACCATCGAAATTAATGGAAATTGTTGCTCAGATTCTGCTGTTATAGAAAATCACATTGTAGAACATTTTAAAAATTTATTTGACCGTGAAAATGTTAATCCCAACACAGATTTTTTCCCGCAAAACGTCTTGCCACCAGATTTGATTGAAAACGATAATTAAACGAAACCGGTAGATGAAATATTTGTATACAATTTGATTGATAACACAGCGTAACAAAAATTAGCTTTTGGTCTGTCTCAAGAGCAAACTTATGTGTCTCCGAAGGATTTTGGGCCGCTGAATCTGAATCCGGGCTCAGATTTGCTCTAACACGTCACAATTTTGAGCTATACCTCAATGTATAGGGCAAAATATGCGATTTTGGGCTTTTTTGACTGCAAGCCATTAAGCAAGGAAATATTTTTTCTAAGCAATCAAAAGGTTAATTGGTCAATTAACATCTAAATTAACGACTCATGCAAAATATTTTGTTTTACCAAATCAAATTTGAATGATTTAAGCATTTTCTGTTAGTATGTAAACTTGCATGCAACTTTTGGAAGGTGACTTGTATGGGAAATATCGTACCTAACATAAATCGCTCAAAACTATCAAATTTGATTTGGTAAAACGAAATATTTTGCATGAGTCGTTAATTTAGATGTTAATTGACCAATTTATCCTTTGATTGATTAAAAAAAATATTTCCATGCTTAATAGCTAGCAGTCAAAAAAGCCCAAAATCGCATATTTTGCCCTATAAATTGAGGTATAGCTCAAAATTGTGACGTGTTAGAGCAAATCTGAGCTCGGATTCGGATTCAGCGGCCCAAAATCCTTCGGAGACACATAAGTTTGCTCTTGAGACAAAAAAATGTTGCGCTGTGTAATGCGCCGGGAAATGATGGTTTAACAAAACATACGTGGGATATTATCAAATCTGATTTCACAGAAGTTGTGAACGATTTCATAGCTGGCAACGTTCACAAAAAGTTGTGTGACGGAGTAGTGGTGTTAGTGAAAAAGAAAATTAGTAGTCAAATTCAAACAGTTAATCAGTTTAGGCCTATCACGTTATTAAATTTTGATTTCAAACTGTGCTCCAGAATACTCAAAAGCAGATTATAAAAAGTTATGAATTTTATTATTTCACCTAATCAAAAATGTGCAAATAAGAACCATAATATTTTTGAAATCACTTGCTCTCTTAGAGATAAGATTACAGAATTACATTTAAAACACAAAACGGCGTATCTTATATCGTTTGATTTAGACAAAGCATTTGATAGAGTGGAAGATTCATTTTTATTAAATACGATGGAGAGGATGGGAATTAACATAAGATTTATTGATCTGATTAGACAAATAAGATCAATGTCTTGTTCAAAATTGTTGATCAATGTGATATTAAGTAGCGAGATACACATCAGAAGATCGGTTAGACAGGGAGATCCTTTGTCTATGCATTTATTTGCTATTTACATGGAACCTTTAATACAGAAATTGAGGGATATTTGCGATGGTGATTCAGATTTTTTAGGATCGTATGGAGATGATGTAAGTGTAGTAGTTGATTCCATAGAAAAAGTAGAGAGAATTAAACAAATTTTCAATCATTTCGGATTAGTTTCAGGAGCTAGATTGAATCTTTCCAAAACAGAATGTTTGATCATAGGTCATGGAACTGACCTGTTAATTCAGCCGGATTGGCTTCATGTTAGACAAAATATCAAAATTTTGGGAATCTTTTATTCTAACGAGTTGAAAGAAATGATAGAAAAAAACTGGATAATTGTTTCGGACAGCCTGTCAAAATTATTGTGGTTACACAAAACAAGAAATCTGAACAAACTACAGAAAGTACAATTTTTAAATATGTTTGCTTTATCAAAAGTGTGGTACATAGGATCTATTATCGAATTACCATGTAAATATAGAGCTAAAATTATCTCATTAGTAGGAAGCTTCCTGTGGAAAAAATATGAACAAAGAGTAGCATATACGCAGTTAATTTTACCAAAAAATAGGGATGGATTAGTGCTTCATGATGTCGAAAGTAAATGTAAAGCATTAATTATCAATAGATTTTCGAAGCTTTTCAATGATGGAAACAGATATCTGAGGAATTCGTATTTCAATAGAAACAATCACTCAGCACAAAGATTATCTCTTCCTTCCAAATTCGGGTACATAAAACTCATAGTCACTGAGCTTGCAATCCTGCCTTCTGATCAAATGTGCTCAAAATCATTGTATCTTCATTATATAGCAAAACCTCCAGGCTCACAAATTGAAAAAAAAAATATCGTCAACAGCAATGGAAACTCATTTGGAAACATGTTCATCACCGAGGACTTGATTCGAATGAGGTTTCCTCTTTGTACCTTTTCGTGAATGAAAAGATTCCAAATTTGGAACAATTTCATAGGCATGGGCGAGTTCCTCAGCCTTTCTGTACGTTTTGTCCAGGATTGTTTGAGGATTTGTCGCATAAATACGTAAATTGGGTTTTTAAATTAAGAAAAAAATAACAATTATTTATTTTTAAACAAAAGAGCACCTTTTTCTGAGCCGCTATGATTTTTTTCAGATTTTTAGAACTTTATTTAGGTACCTAAAATCAATTTCAAAGAGATTTTTTGAAATCACCTTTTGACAGCTGGGCAACTACTTGACAGCTCCGCTCAGTACAAAATGCGACGAGGGGTGATTGGACAAATCGATCCCATACAAACTTCAAATAGATTTTTAAATAGGTTCCCGGACACCAAAATTGATGAAAATTTGGATTTCGGCTCAGTTTGGCATGCAGATTCAGAATATGGAATTATCTCAACACCACTAAAGAAGCCAATTGTGTACATAGTAAAGATTTGTGGGCATATATGTTGCATATGTTGTCGGGAAGGGTAGCAGTTGCTAATAGTATTCAGTTTAATGATTTGAAATTTCAAAGTTTAGGTAGACTTAGTCGAATTGAGAAAAATATTTTGTTAATAGCTTTAGGTAAATATGTACATTATATAGAAAGCACTCCTCCTTTGACTAGATATGTGAATGATTTGCAGATTATACTAGATAACTAATATTTGTAATATGTAACCTGTAACTGAAAAATAAACAAGTCATTGAAAATCTTACCACTCCATATTATGGCTTTATTGTTTTAATATTTCTTTATAAGGAAAGGTATATTTAACGATTTAATTGTTCATGAACGATTTGCTCCAACTCCGACGACCTCAATAACCATATTTCACAAAAATCCTCATGCACCAGGAGTAGTGGGACATGTTTCAACACACGTTGCGCGATCTGGAAATTCGCAGACTTGCAACGTGGGAATAAAATGTAGTCCCGGTGAGCAGGGTCTGAAAAATAATTGTTAGTGTCAAGTTACACAAGCTGAAAGTTTTGCGTTCACCTTATATGTTGCACACCCCTATCACACATGATGTATTCACTACAATTCCATGGTACCGGCAGTAGTGTTAGCACGTGTTCCGTCTCCGTTTCTCCATAGTTGGGGCATTGTTGTATTTCACAATTTTCTTCTTTAGCATGAAGAAGTCCGGTAAGACTTAAGCAGATAAGAATAATTTTGAACATTATATTTTCAAATATAGTTTATTTTAAAATAGGATTGAATGCCTCGCTCGGCAGTTAGATATTACACTGGTTGATTTTACTGCACGTTGTAATAATTTATAACAGAAACCAAATGGGTATCGCATGGTCAGAATGTAAATAAATTTATCTTGCCATTCAGGCACTTCAAAAGGGGTGATTTTCTTTGTTGGTATACAGATAATCCAGTGCCATCAGCAGCGCTCGATAGTTAACTTCTTGTCTGTAACCTGTAATACGCAAAAGTAGAACGATCAGTTGTGACTTATGTCTGTGCTTGTGGCTAAAAAAACACATGACAAATAGTACATTGTACATTGATATGAAAATCGCATCTGAAAGAGTGGTTGGGGTGCTGAATCAAGACAGTGAATGACTTTAATGCTAAGAACGGGTACTAGGCAGTCTAGTTTAATGGTATAATTTGAAATATATTTCGATCATCTCGAAACTTACACAAATTGCTTTGCACCTCAATATATTTAACTGAGAAAAATATTACGTTCACTACAATTTTTTGAAATTTGTGTCAGGATGTACGCGGGTTCTTTCAATATGGCGTAAAAATTCGCGGGTTTTGATTAACTCAAAACTCAAGTTTTTGGTTGACTCAAATTTTTCCTTCTTTTAAGGTGTGTTATATTAATATAAACAATCCATTAAACTAGGCTGGCCATTGCCTATCCTTGACTATAAAGTCATTCGATCCTATTCAATCTAATGACATATCCAACTAAGCATATAAAAAAATATCCTTCCGGGAAATGTGTCATTCTGGGAAATGGCATTTCGGGAAATGTGATACCACCGCTTCATCGACGATAAAAAATAATACATACCTTTCTCAACGCCGAAACATTTACAGAGTACTTCAAACTCCCGACTCGAGATAGCGGTGTGCAGGTCACGTGTGGCCAATGCGCGAATCAATTGATTACGATTGACCAGGCCTATCCGGTTACGGTCAAAGTCCTGGAACAGCGAACTTAAGTTGGAAACCACGTCAGCGTATCGGACCAATTTTTGAAGTGCTCGCGATGCTATCGTACGTTCCTCGTAGTTCAAATGATTGTGGCGGCCATCTTCGGAAGGGAAATGCTGCAACGGTACTAAGAGGGGTGCCTTCTCCAATCTGCACTGGTAGTCAATTTCGGCTACCGAGTCGCAGAAGCATTTGTAATCGACGGTATCCTGCATCGGCGTTTTGAACATGTTAGCCAAAGTGCGGACTTCAACTGGCGTAAGGTTGATGTTTGCCGTCGATAGACCCCGCTCGAATTGATCCTTTGTGATTCGGAAATTATTTAGAGGATCGAATCCTTGCATTTTATCAATAATACGTAGCTTTTGCCGAACTACTTGTCCCTTAACCTTGGCCAACACTCGTACGATGTCCTCTTCAAAATCATTAGATGGTGGAGATTTCTGTGCATTGAGATCTGCAACACGAGCTTGCATGCTTTCGTACTGTAAAGAACGTTGATTGATGCAAAACAAATTACAGTATTATTTGTCTTTATAAGAAAAAAAAATTGAATACAGGTTTGGATTGTGAAAAGAAGCTAAACCATGGGTGACTGTTGAATCGAGTTCAGTTCTATATTTACTGGCAACGGAGATAGTCAAGTGACTCCATAGCTTGAAGGAATAGAAGCGCCCGTCTATAGCAAATTGTAAGTCGTGGGTTCGATTCCCACCGGAGTACGTTGATTTCTTTTCATATTTTAAATTTCAATTTGTTCATCGAGCACATGTTTCTGTTGAGCATATGGATGTCGAAGTATTTTCATCAATAATAATAATAATAATAATAATAATAATAATAATAATAGTAATAATAATAAATCGAACGACAATTACTTCAATTAAAATTTGAAGTGAGTGGATATCGAAAAATGTCGATTTTAGCGTAATAACGTAATAAATGAATGCTGCCTACCTACTTTACCTTAACGGTCAAACTAAGGCCTCACATTCCTGCAACACAAAATTATTAGAATATCAAACACTTTTTTTGATTTATTTTTAATTTTTGTTGACTAGTTTGTTACGTGGGTAGGGGTAGTTAAAAATAGAAAATTGCGTTACGTAATATTTAAATGTAGCGGAAAGTGCCCAAAATAGGTCCCTGCGCCCGAATGCTCTAAGACCCTAGATACAATTAAGTCGCGAGAGATTTACTTACTGCTGAAGTAGTCTTCGGCATAGGATCAACATCTTGCAGGAACTTTACGTAATTGAACCCCAGGTCGTCGCAATAACGTTGCTCCACAGCGTAGCACTGTTCTTCGGTTATAAATATACCCGCTAAAGATAGTGCTTCGCCCATTTGACTGCGAGAAACGTGCCCATTTCGATGTGTGTCAAAATCGCTAAAAGCAGGTCTGATCAAGATCCGCCTATTTTCTACCAAATTACGAATGCACTTAACAACATCATCTGCAAGCTCTTGATGCTCAGTATCGTTTCTGCCATCTTGTTGTAAATTTGCTACTTCTTTTGGAGGACATTCGACTTCTTGATACGGACCTTTATCTAAATTTTTGACGGTAAACACTTTATCGACATCGTCAACGAAACAAATCCAGCGTATATGATTGACATTGTTGGTATCATGATAGCGATCACAAATGGTTCGGACTTCGCTATCCGTTAACAAAAGTCTATGAAGACCTGAGATCCCGACAGCATCCATCGATCGAATGAATTGACTTCGGCTTATCCACCCACAGGAATGCAGATCGTACTGTTCAAAGAACTCCCTTATTCGGATTCGATTTTCCCAAACATAACGCTGAATACGTAGCATCAATGTTTCGAAAGCTCTCTCCGGTTGGGAAGGTTTTAAGCAAGGATGATACGCTGTATTCTTCTGCAATATTTCCTCCAATCGTGAGTTACCGACTTCCGGTCTTTGTATTTTGGGTAGTTCCACGGTTATTATTTTTGGTGGAACCTCCGTATCACACTGTCGATCAATCGGTCCTAGCGTATCCAAATAACTCAATAGCTGGTCAATCTCTTCGGCAAAAGCTTCGTAGTTCAGTTTGTAATTGTCGACCATAAAACGTTTAACAAGTAGGTCAAACTCGGTTCGCCGTAAAGTTATTCCCAAGTAGTACAATACCCGTTTCAAGTAGCCAATTGTTACCGAACCGCCGTTTCGAGCAATCAGGTCGTAATCTTCAAAGTAAGGTCTCAGAACCTGTTCACGGAACCGCAACGATTTAGCAATTCCCATTAACAGCAGCGATAATCGACGGTGCTCGTGACTTGAGAGACTCTGCTTTGACCTTGCCGTGGAGATCATCTCATTCTCGCCCGTGACTACATCCAAGAAATGTTCGTATGCTACACCGGATGCATCGTCGGTCTTGAAATAATCCGCCAAACGACAAATGTCGTTATCACTGAAGCATCCTTCTAACGCACAACTTAGAATGCTAGCGAACCGGCAGCCCGAAATTCTACCAGTGTTGCATATGTCGAACGCCTGAAATGACTTCCTCAATTGGAACGCTTGATATGAATTCAGGACATGTCGGATGTGCTCGCATAATTTCCACACAGTGAAGGTGTAATTGTTCTATGAAGATTAGAATTGTTTATTTAAGTAATACTATCTAGGGTACCTTATTGTTGATAAAATGTTACCTCTGCGTTGGGATTTTCTTGACAAGGAAGCATTTTGTTCACGTCAATGTTTTACGTTAGGTTAGGTTTTATCAAGGTCACTGACAGATTAAGAAAAGTCTGTGACTACTTTGATTACTGCATTAAACATTATTTCACCCGCACCAGCACCACACGCCACACCTATGTCCAAGCTAGGTCCAAGGGGTTTATTATGATATGTGAATGTTTTTGCCCCAAATATTCTTATTCAGGACCGTAGGTTTTGTTGGTTTGGACCTAGTTTCGGAATCTGTCCGGTTTAATTGATTGATTTGTCTTCATTGAAGAGACTTTCAGCCCCTGTCCGGTTTAGAATATTTCATCTTGGGCTTTCAAAATATTTTCCTTTTTTCTCATTTTCCCGAGCAACTGCTACTGAGAAATCACCTACATAGGGTACTGGTTTCGCCGATGATATTGATATTATTGCTCGTAAATTTGAGACGATGGCGGAAACGTACATTCGACAAAAGAGTGAAGCCAGGCGAATCGGATTAGTCATTAATGTGTCGAAGACAAAGTACATGATGGCAAAGGGCTCCAGGGAGGAATCACCGCGCCCACCACCCCGAATTCATATCGACGGTTATGAAATTAAGGCGGTTGAAGAATTCGTGTACTTGGGCTCATTGGTGACCGACGACAACGACACCAGCAGAGAAATTCAGAGGCGCATTGTGGCAGGAAATCGTGCCTACTTTGGACTCCGCAGAACTCTACGATCGAATAAAGTTCGCCGTAACACAAAGTTAACCATCTACAAAACGTTGATTAGACCGGTCGTCCTCTATGGGCACGAAACATGGACCCTACGTGCAGAGGACCAACGCGCCCTTGGAGTTTTCGAACGGGAGGTGTTGCGTACCATCTACGGCGGAGTGCAGATGGAAGACGGGACTTGGAGAAGGCGAATGAACCACGAGCTGCATCAGCTGCTGGGAGAACCAACCATCGTCCCTACCGCGAAAATCGGGAGGCTACGGTGGGCGGGTCACGTCATCAGGATGTCGGATAGCAACCCGACTAAAATGGTTCTCGAGAGTCATCCGACCGGTACAAGAAGACGTGGAGCGCAGCGAGCTAGGTGGGTCGACCAAGTGGAGGACGATCTGCGGACCCTACGCAGAGTGCGGAACTGGAGACAAACAGCCATGGACCGAGTGGAATGGAGGCGGCTACTATGTACAGCAGAGGCCACCCCGGCCTTAGCCTGACCGGTAAGGTAAGTAAGGGTACTGGTTCCCTAAGCATGTCGCTCCCACTTTCATCATACGAAAACCAAAGGAATGAAGCGTTGTTTGTTTTTTTTTTTGTATTTTTTGTTAGGAGTGAGCACGCATAAAACAAAAAGAACGGAATCAATCGGTGCCGTAATCGCTTGTTTTCGAACAGGATGAATATGGGAGCGTGAGATTACTGATGGAACACATACCCAGTTATGCCTATTATGTATCACACCTATTATCATACCAACGTCCTACCGTACAATAAAACTACAAGTTCTGTTGCTGCAGCACATAAAAAAACAACAATTATTGGATCTTAACGATCAAAATTCAAAGTAAAAATTTACGGTTTTTCCAAGTAAATCTGCATCATTCGAATAGTTATTCGAATAGGATGAATATGGGAACGTGAGATTACTGATGGCACACATACCCTACCGTAACAAAAAAAACATATCAAATCACAGTTCGTTATTGTTCTTAAAATATCTGCGGAATATCTGGCGTATCGTTTGGCGGGACAAGTGGATGTCGAAAAGGTGACCAACTCTGTTGAACGCACGTTCCAATCCAATCAACGACGTGTTGGTGGCATTACGTGTCTTCTTCACAGCTATGAGGACACCACCACCTGTTAGTTTGCGGCTGTTTCTGGGGCTCCGGTCGTAGCGAAATACTTTGTAATCGGGACCGGAAACATAAATGGATGTGGTTCGGGGCAGTCCTGCAAAATATCAGTGTCAGTGCCTGTTTTTCAGCCGAAAATGAATGGTTACGGCGGTCGTTTTCAGTTCCTTGATGTGAGCACTGACAGAGTCCGAGAGCTCCATTCGTGACGACCCAACAAGGTCAATAGGCTCCTAAAGGCCTATCCGTGGGCCTATCTCAATTTTTGCATAAATCGGTCAAGCATTGGTTAATATGACATATTTACTCATTTTTCATGTATTCCTATCAGATAAAACCCATATATTTTTTTTTTGAAAAATTTAATAATTTTTAAAACTCTCCTTTTTTAGCACTCAATTTTGAATAAATTTTGTTTACCGTGTATGTCAAACAGGAACATTTGTTGTCAAAAGTGAGCCACTGTGATTTCTTTAGCAACCCGTCGGTCCACTTTCGTTACGTCAAGGTTGACCTCGAATGTCAAACAAGAACAGTTTATCAATGAGAGTATATGACTGACTGCTAACGGCTGTATTGACGAGTATTTCGCTTGTTTTACGGCTCTTTCAGTCTATATTAAGCAGCTAAAACGCCTTTCGCATCTACTGTCCTACGTTTCAGTGTGTATTTCACCTTCTTCTGGGAATTAGAGGCTGCGTTTTGTTGTTGTGTGTGTATGAGTCTTGTCCGACATATTGCTGTCTATGATTTTTGTTGATGGCGTCCCTCTACGGTGCATGTGTTCGAATACCTTTTGCGTTCACTGTATCGATTATTTGTGCTATAAAAGCTTTGCACTTATTGCTTTTGCCCGCGCCTACGCTGTGGATATTTAAAACCTAAGCTTCTCTATCGCCCGCGCACTGCAGCAAACCGTATCTAAGAGTATATTACAGGTGAGGAAGAAGAAGAGATGGCTATGTATTAGTAAGCAAAGAAAAATGTAAACACAAATAGTGACGTCACTATTTGACACACGTTCTTATGGGAGCTCGCTTTGCTTGTAGTAGTGACATGTTTTGCACCAGACACGGATCTCACGCACACGAAGTATCTTCTTCCCCACCTTTAATAGACTCTCATTGACAGTTTATCATTAATTTATATTCGAGTTTATCAACTATTCTGTCCTAATTTAAGTTCGGAAATAGTAGTTTACGCAACAAGGTGCAGAATGACGATTTTTACAGCACGAGTCGTACACTTATCCAACGAGGCTTGCCGAGTTGGATAATTACGACGAGTGCTGTAAAAATCGAGTTCTGCACCGAGTTGCGTACAACGTTTTTTGCAATTTCGTAAATTACCAATTGAAGATAGTTTTTAACTAAACTTCTTCATCAAACTGCACACTGATGTTTAAGCCATGTTTAAGAAAGTCTGATCATAGCAGGTTATACCTAGGGTTATACAGTGCAGTTGTCACAATTTTTCAAACCTGCGCCCAGAAAGCATCAAGAAGTTAATCAAATCTGAAAACAGTGCTGTAATGGTTCATTACGCAACGCAAATCAGTGCTGTAATGAACCATTACAGCACTGTTTACTTAGTGTGGGAAAGTAGGCCTTTTCCTGTCAGATTTGCGTGAGGTAAAATGGCCTATTACGATGAGAAGTTGCAAAAAAAATCTATTGAGATCAGAATAGCATGCTTCTTCGTGTTATATAAAAAAAAATCGGGAAAATATTTTTCATTTGAGCCTATTCCCAATGATCCACACACTACTCATGCTGACAGGCCATTCGTCTCAAGCGGTGGCACGGGTGAAAACAATAGAGTTAATAAACTATAGAGGACGAATGTCGCTGGTGTTCCCTTTGTTCTCGCTCGGAAACATGCCGGGTATCTACCTGTCAAACTGCATACTTTTTCGCTTTGACACTTATAGCCCTGCCTATCTCCGCCAGCAAGAGATGTCGCGGCGGCGACGCCAGCGACATTCTTCCTCTATAGTTTATTAGCTCTATTGTGAAAACACTCAACTACGGAAAATTGAATGGAAATTTAGACCTGTCAGCTCTCGCTTTCAGCACGCTGCGTGCGAGTGTGAGTGTGAGTACCTATTTCATTTCGCTCCCCAAAACACACAAGGCTACACGGAACCGCCAAACTACCCAAAATTGAGTTCTTTTGACGCAATCCCATAGTTCGGCCCAATAAGCCAAATTTGAGTAAATGGATTAAACTCACACTAGGTAAATTGCCTTCACCTCCAGCAAAAACATTTACTTAAGAGTAGGTAAATTCAACCCAAGACCCCCCCTCATTCAACCCAAATTTGAGTAAACCTGCATTTACCCAAAATTGGCTTATTGGGCTCAAGGACCCCCGTTGGGTAGATGCATCTCTGTTTGTTTTTGACAACATCGGTGAGGAAAAGAGGGAAAACAACCTAATTTTGGGTAACTAGTTTATTCGATATACTCAGCTTTGAGTAAAATCGACCCAATAATTAGGTAGTTTGATTTCTCCGTGTACGGTGGCGCTGTCTGTTAATTCCATAGCGGCCGTTTTAGTTATTTTAGTGATCCATTAGCACACTGAGATTTTCCACTGGTAGGGGTTCGTTCAAATATAACGTAACGCAGAGGGGGGGAGGGAGGTGGTGTAGCACTGTGTTACACTTCACACAAAATTTCAAATTTTCCCATACAAAAGTTGTTAGGTGGGGGAGGGAGGGGATCTAAAATTGTCAAATTGTGCGTTACGTAATATTTGAATGAGGGAATGTTCATAAATTACGTCCAACATTTGGGAGAGGGGGGGGGGGGGCTAGGAAAGTGTGACAGTACGTGTATAAGGTATAGGAAAATAGCGTCACAGAGGGGGGAGGGGGGGTCTAGAAATCCCGAAAAACAATGGACGTAATAAATGAACCTTCCCTGAACCCTTAGACACTGACGTTACTTGTCCCAACAACGTTGTAACGTCATGCTACTAATTTCTATTTTTTGAACAAATTTCTTTTTATTGGAAATTTTCAAGGAATCCGAATATTTAAAAAAAATATTTGAGGTTATTAATAATTAATAACTGTCGTATTAATGAATTATACAGTGCGGGAAATAAGTATAAATACAGAGTCGATTTCCATACAAAAGAATCATGTTTGAGGATCAAAATCTCTGTTTCTAGCCATTCGATTGCGATGAAAATTTGTCCGCAACCTTGAAATAACTATAGAATTATAGCTAGTATTATAAATCATCAGCCATGAATATACTCACATTGACTTTTCAGATTCAAATAAATATAAAGATACTTTTTGTATGGAAATAGCGTCTTTATATTTATTTGAATCTGAAAAGTCAATGTAAACACTTGCATGGATGATGATTTATGATACTAGCTGAAATTCTCCCAATTTTAAGGTGGCATCCAACATTCCATTACAATCGAATCGCTAGAAACAGAGATATTGATCATCAAACATGATTATTTGGTATGAATATCAGCTCTGTCTTTATTGTACTTATTTCTCGCACTGTAGTAGACAAAGCATCAAAACGTTATAACGTCACGGTTGAATGTGTCAACAACAGCTGGTTACCATAATGTGTTTTATTCGAAAAAATAGAAAAAGTTGATTGATTGATTTGTTTTTATTAAAAAGACTTTCAGCCATTGGCTCTTTCGTCTCTCTTATATAGAAAAAGTAATAATTATGGTAATGTTTTAATTTAATATACAATGTGGCTCAGCATAATCATTTCTGTTGAAGAAGTGAAATTGAAAAAAAAAATCGAGAGAGGGTTGTATTAGGTGCTCATACCCTATAAGGCTTTCGGATAACATTAAAATACACAACAATACTTGTCAGATTGTATGCATACTGTATTTTGATACATTCGAGGAAAAAAAATTCCATGTCAAGACGGGATCATTATCGTGTTTCAGTTGTAAAATTATGCAGCTTTAATATAGTTAACCCATTACATCCCAGCGTATGGAATTGCATACAAAATGTTAACATCTCACCGAAGACTACCTTATCAAGAAGACATGCAACTCTGTTATTTTACCATATTAACGGCACCGCCGCCTGGTGAGCTAAGGTGGTACCTTTGTGTAAAAGTGTAAGAGTGTATTGGTGCGATTATGAAAATTTACACACACTATCATGAATAGTGCCACCTTCATCCGGGGTGGCGCTGCTAGCAGTGACTCCCGATTTTCAGCAGTGATGCAAGTCTTCTTGATAATGTGGTCTTCGATCGCAAAGAGCATTCGTTATAAAATTGCAACTAGTTTTTATTCATTGTGTATTAGAAATTGCAGTCGCTCATTACTTCCAAGTCTTAATTGTTTAAATTTCGATAGAAAGGGTCGATTTTTTTTCTTCAAAATTTTAGTTTTGACTTTTTAGGGTCTCTACTCAAGAACAAAACGCAATAAAAAAAACCAATGTGGAGAGAGCGGTTACTAATTAGGTTTCTAATTAAGGTCTAATTTGTCTCTAGATCATCATCGTCAGTAAAGCTTTGAATATAGAAAGGGGGATGGTTCACTCAGTCTTCGAATCAAGAACGATGTAGATAAAAATATTCCCGATGTTTCGTCCTTGGGGCAACCCAGAAGATCATTCCTGATGCAAATACCCCAAAAACGATGACACTATGACCCTTCAAAAAGGCCGAATCCCTAGACCGAAACGTCGGGAATGTAAATAAAAATCGTTCTGTAAATTAAAAAAAAAAGACTGAGAAAGCCATCATCCTTTCCATCAAGTTTCCAGTCGTAAAACCCTACACAAAATGCACAGATAAACAGACGTATCACTTGGAACAAATTGCGATAAAAATCATCGTCACGAAAACATAATCGCCCAACGCTAACCAGGCCTCGTTGCGTAAACCACTCAGTAGGTGGTAATAGTGAGCAAACGTCAAACAGAAGCAAAAACGATGCGAGCGCCGTGACCGAGCGATTTGCGAACAACAAAATATTTGAACTAACCGGTAAAAAGGGTAACGATGAGGAGTGAGTAGAGTGAGACGTCTGTTTGTCTGTGCTAAATGTTTTGAATATGCTTCCTCACAAAATTTCAACGGATTGGTTTTACAAATTTGATATGATATTCATGCATCTGAGATATAATAGGTTAAATGTGCAGTAATCTATATAAATAAAAATGGAATGGTGTTTGTATGCCACGAATAGGTTCGGGAACGGGTCAACAGATCGACATGATTCTTTCACTGTTGCATTCCGCCTGGGCTCCGACGTGTTCGTACGAAAATATAATTAGGAAAAGTGACCGGGAAGGCAAGAAAAACGGGAAAATCAGAAATTCCATTTTGAGGGTCATTTCTTCATGGAACCGGATGTCAAAAAACAGAGTAAGCAGGCAGTACGACGTTTTCCGGGACTGCTAGCCAAATAATATTGTTACAAATAGGATAGTTTCAAAACTTTCATCGTATATTTCAAACATTTGAGTCTTTGAGTCGTGACGCTGAAAAAGTGGTTTGATGTAGTAACTACGAATTTCATAGTAATGTAGAAACGTGTTCTAACGATTTTCAACCGACAGCAAAAATGCGTCAAAGAGGTCCATTTATGCAGTGCGTTACGTTTATAGGGGAAGGTGAGGGGATTGAGGACCCTTAAAAATATAAAAGTTTACATATTGGATATAGGTAACAACTAGTACAAACGGAGGAATGGAAAAGGGGAATAAACATTATCAAACTCAGCGTGATATATTGGATATATTGAAACAATGTCCTCAAATTTAGAAAATTGAAAATTTAATAGGGTGCGAGGATCGGTTTTGGCCAGTCTAAGGGAAATCATTTTATAAAAACAGCCAATAATTCTATGAAAACTACCAATGCGTCAAATGAAAGGTTTCAATCTATATTCCGAAGGAAATATTAGCTTGATTTTTGCATTAAAAGTGGCACTGGCCAAAATAGAAGGACTGCGTCACTTTTGTCATATTCTCAACTATGATTTCTATTTTGGCCAATCGCGTGTGTTTCTTATGGGAGTGGCTAAAATAGATAAAAGAGAGCTTAATTTTTAAGAAAAATTATTTTTTCTACTTTTTTCATTCAAAATCTATACTAGAGTTTTCGCAGCTATCATCATCATCATCATATTATATTAGGTTCTACTCGCCAGGTTGAATAACATCTTACTGGCCAAAACTGATGCTTCTACCCTATAGCTAATCTCTCCAAAATATGGCTACTTTGACTAGAATGCATTGCTTTTGTTCCCAAGACGCGCGACGTAAAACATGTGATAGGAATACGATGCAGATTCTGTAATGAATTAGAAATCTTTAGGAGAACTGGAAGTTTTATTAATGAATCAAACGGATTTTTGTAGCCGGTTGTTAAACATTGGTACAAATATCGATTTTACTATGATATCGTTGGTTTCTACAATCATTTTTGTTTCAGTGGATCCCCAGATATTTGTTCCACTATCTTCGCATTTAATTCTGACATATTTTTTTCGATTTGGATATGAACTGTTGTTTGGAAAAGGTTCTCATTAGCGTATTTCTATTTCAAAACAAGAAAAAAACATTCAAATAAACTCTAATGTTGATTCGATCCAATAGACTACATAGAGACTGAATAGTAAAGTAAAAAAGTGTGAATACGCTATGTGTGTGTTCACACAGAATGAATGAACTGCATCGTCAATTTTCCTACGGAGAAACCAGGAATGACACTTTCCTTGCTAACCGGAAAAATCCGCATTTATCCGTTGCTAACCGTCGTTAACCGCTCTAACTGCCGCTCAGTTAGCAGCGGTTTGCGACGGTTAGGAACGCATAAATGCGCATTTTCCGCTTAGAAAAGGATATGTCATTCCCCTTGCGTGGCGCAACCTTTTATGCATTAAAAATCGGTAAAGAAAACAAATCTCACAACTTTTTACAGGAAAGCATCCTGAAATGGGACATTTTTCCAAGGGAAAAAAAAATAGCGGCTATGAACAATCCCGTGCAACCTATTATCTATTGTCTTTCTGTTCTGAGTTCTGGGGTCCCTTCCGTTTTTTTTAATTTGTTTTGATTAGGAACCATACGGGCAAGGGGATCTATTCTAGACACTTTCCTACAACTTCATAACAATTGACTCGTATTGTTTTGCATTGCTAGATACTACACTTGTCAAGTAAATTGGTCTAAAAATTACTGTGTCATAAGGAGTGCCCAGAATATGTACCTAGCTTCAGTGGTCCTAGATTTTACCAGGGGAGCCCGAAACTTACCTCTACCTTAGTACCTTAGTACTTCTACCTATAATGAAGTAGCTGGACTTTCGTTTCTGAGATGTAAAAGTACGCTATTTCGCCTTTATATGCATTACATCTGCATTTATAGCAAATACGAATGTTTATGCAATAAGAATGCTGCATTTTAGTTCATACTGATTACTAGGGTATTTTTAAGAAAGTAGTTCCAGTTATTTCACCAGTCAGTGGTGTAGTTTTATCTGTTATTTTCGATTTCTTCACCTCGGCTTAACCCGTAAGCCAGGCTTACCCATATAGTTACACCCGGTTTAACGCCTAAAAGTCAGGGTGAAGAAATCGGCCCTTAGTGGATCGAGACGAGACAGGCTTTAGAGTGACAAGAATGTGATTCTTTTCACAAAAACAAACTCTTAGGGTCTGTTCCAATTGACGAATCAAAATTAATTTTTACTTAAACTTGACAGTTCTCCTAAGGCCAGTAGTACACAGGGTCAAATATTTGACAAGGAAAGAACTCAAGAAATAACATCAGTTTAACACTAATGAAAATTCGATCGATTCAAACAAGACAAAAAAAAAAGATGTTTGAGCATTGGTATCTTTTTGGACAAATACTTGACCCTGTGTACTAACAGCTTAAGGAGATGATTATCGAACTGTCAAGTTTAACTTGAGTTTAACCCTTATGTGGCCGGCAGGGTACCCGGGTACCCAGCACCCATTTAAAATACACGGTGTAGAAAAAAGCAAAAAGTTTGCCGGTCACATAACGGTTAAGTAAAAATTAATTTTAATGCTCCAATTGGAACAGACCCTTAATATTGACATGCGTGTCTGCATGATTCGCGCTTTGCGATGGAAATGCTCATTGATACTTAAATATTTTTTTTATGCTTGGTGTCTTTGAAATAGGAGTTTCCTTTCTTGCCCGGTCATTTCTTTTTATTATTCTACACAAATACAAGTTTTGTTTATTTTATAACATTAGTTCATTTTATTCATTTGTGTGTTTTCTGTTCCGAATCGAGTGGCGTGGCAATTTGTTTGATTTCGGCATAAATTATATGTTTTATTTTATATTTTATATCGATAGACATCAAAGCATCGATTTTGCCGCACTGTATTGAGAAGAACGTTTTCTATGATTGTTTGTTGGCCGCAACCAAGGCCGCAACGCATACATACGGTCTAGAAGTAGCGAAAGATGGAAAAGGGCTGTAACCTCGGAGCTATTCAATGATATTGTCTAATATTGAAATGACTTCGAAAAGGATCCAAAATCCTAGAAAAGTGCTCGAAGAAGGGAAAATTAGTACCAGTATTTATTTTTAATTATAAAATATGTCTCTTTAACATTTACACTTTAGTCCTATCTTCTACAAACGCATTCTCAATCATTTCTCATGACATCCCGAATACAAATTGAGATGTAGCTAAGCATTAGCAAACAACATCAATACACTTAGTACTGTCGTTTTATGTTGTAGCTTTAATGTACTCTGACTTCAGGTTGACATATGAAAACATGACAATGCATCTGACTCTAATGTTACATTAGCATCTAATGTCATACTGATGTAAAACGATGTGTATATGAGCATCAAGATGCATAAAAAAACGTTAGGATCTGATGTTACATCAAAATGTAACGTCATGCTGATGTAAAAAGACGTACTCATGAGCATCAAGATACATCCGAAAACATTAAGTTCTGATGTTACATCAAATTGTAACGTCATGCTGATGTATAATAATGCAAGTATAAACATCAAGAAACATTCAAAGACATTAGGCTCTAATGTTACATTTAAAAGTAACGTCATGTAATGTAAACCGATGTTCTCATAAACATCAAGATACATCTAAAAACGTTAGATTCTAATGTTACATTATGAGCTAATGTCGTACTGATGTTGAACGCTTTACTCTTTAAAAATCAAGGACATTAGATTTAGACGTTCCCTGATGTCTCCTACATCAGGATTACATTGCGATTTAGATGTGTTTATGCAAGGTAGCATACATCAGAAAATCAAATGTTTTTGATGTCATGAACAATACCCAGAACATCACAACCTGATGTTTTCAGACATTTCTTGATGTGCAAAAACATTAGATTTAAATGTTTACAGAAGTTTTTTAATGTGCAAAAACATAAGACTTAAACGTTTTCTGATGTATGTTGATGTATGTAAACATTAGATGCAAACGATATTCTAATGTTTTACGATGTAAAAAACGTTACCTCTAGACGTTCACAAATGCAGATACATCTGAAAACGTTGGGTTCTAATGTTAAATTCTAACCCTAATTTCGTACTGATGTTGAACGACGTATTCATAAAAATTAGGAAACACCCAAAAACGTTTACTTCTAATGTTACATTAACAGCAAACGTCATGTCATGTCATGTCGTTATGTGCATAAACATCAAAATGCATTCAAAAACGTTATCTTCTAATCTTACATTATACGCCAACGTCATGCTTAAGCAAATTGAAGTACGTAAAAACATCGAAATAAACGGGGTGACATCAGATTCTAACGTTAAATCACGAAGATATCAATCGATAACGAACTTGGTTCTCCAATTATCTAAAGGGAGGTGTCGGCTCGTGTATTGCGCATATCAAAAATTCTGATATGCATTTTTTGAAGAGGGTTACCGGACCACATGGTGGTGACCCTCTTTGGGCCTAATGTGCCCCTTTAGCAAACGGTAAAGACAACACCTCAAAATTAAAGGTAACATGTGAGGACATTACAAAAACGTCAGAATATAATGTTTCTGTACATGAACAAACATTTGAAAACGACTAGATGTTACGTTTTTTACATCGAAAAACATTAGAATAACGTTCGAATCTAACGTTTACATACATCAGCATACATCAGAAAACATTTAAATCTAATGTTTTTTCACATCTAAAAACATATGAAAACATCAGGTTCTGATGTTCAGGGTAATATTCTTGACATCAAAAAACGATTGGTTTCCTGATGTATACATTATGTTACCTTGCATAAACACATCTAAATCGCAATGTATTCTAACGTTCAACATCAGAAAACATTCAAAAAATCTGAGAACATCAAAAATACATGCGAATCGCATGTTTTTGTGCGTCAAAAAAAAAAAACATATAAAAACGTCTAGATTTGACGTTTTGTACATTGCAAAACATCAGAAAAAACGTTGGAATGTAACGTTTTCATACATCAATATACATCAGGGAACGTCTGAATCTATTGTTTTATACATCAACATACATCAGAAAAACGTTTGAATCTTACGTTTTTGTACATCAAAAAACATCTGAAAACGTCAGGTTTTGATGTTCTGGATAATATTCTTGACATCATAAAACATTTGATTTCCTGATGTATACATTATGTTACCTTGCATAAACACGTCTAAATCGTAATGTATTCTAATGTTCAACGACAGAAGTACATTAAAACTTGATGTTGATGTACACATCAAAATTAAATGTCAGGCTAATGCAAATTTTTATTCGGGATGTTCGATCAAACATTCACACAGGCATGCATTCGTACGAACTGTTCAACTAATGGGCATTCGGCTGTCTATATGCGTTTTAGATGACAGAAACGGATTGAAATTACCTTCAGATATACATTTTAGCAGTTCTCTTTTTCATTAACTACTTTCCATTAAAATTTCAATGAACGTTTCACTTCAATGTACATCCACTACTTACAGTATACAGACACAAATCTTGCTTATTGTTTACATTTAATCTATGCTGGCGATTCACTGTTTTTTTTTAATGTATCTGGTCATTATTTTGTCCTTTGATATACTTTTTCCAATCAATTCATACTTCATCAGTCATTTGTTTTAATCTGTAGCTGCTTTGCTTATAGTCATGATATTTAATGAATGCATTTGTAAAAAAAATGGTGTAGCACCCAATACGCTTTGTAATCCAGTCATTTATTTTGCATTCGGTTCTCGGTGTCCGATAAACGCAGTTTCTGCTATGAGTGGAATGATATAGAACCTCATGCCAGGGCTGACAATCGTCGCCACCTGGCCCAATGTTGCTACCTACTCAAAAGAATGGCTAATTTTCAGATTTTTTGGGGTTTATTTTCCAGCAATTCAGATCTCATAAAAAACTATACCAGCGCACCGGATCGTGGACGTAATAACAGTGAGACTCACGACGAATTTGAATTGAAAACCAAAGATTTTTCAAAGATCACGCGAAAAGTAGCCAATGGATTTTGCATGGATTTAAGGAGTTTATGAAGCATTTTTCAAGAAATTCTTCAAAATATTTCTTTCGATTCTCGCGACTTGAAAAGTCGGGGTCTCAAACGGATTTACAATAACTAGTTCCAAGTGAATTTTCACAATACGCCTATACTGCCGCTACTCGCATAACAGTTCCATCTTTGATGGATTTCCTATTCATATGGGACTGTTTTGCAAGTGGGGACAGTATATTAATTCCCCAAACAAAAGATCAAGTACAATTCCCTTTATATTCTTAAGCTGATCAGACAATTACAATGTTCTTGTCTTGAGATGACTTTTGTCATCATTCGCAATGCTTTTCAGATTTTTTTTTGTAAATCATTCATTCTGCAGTAAGATGCACTATATTTAAAGCCAAAGTGATGCTGCAATCAGCAATGGGCATTCGCTCGTTGCAAAGTGAATATGTTGTCTGTGTTGCATTTATCGAACGAAAAAATATGCTCGAAAATTTAAATACATATGTAGGTAGATACCTACTTTGTCCAACTGTATACTAGTGCATCTTACATGCCATTTCCTCCAGAAACGATGGAATGGAAACAAAAGATCGATCAGTTTAATCAACAGCAATGGAACTGCATGGAAAAAAAATGTTCTTGCGTACGAAGGGTTCTAATAGACCTGTTTCCGTTTACTCGTTTCGAACATTCAAGAATGTGAGGAAAATTTAAAATTTTCATAAAGACAACATCAAAAATATTAAGCACCAGTCAAGACTTTTCGCATTCATACCAAGCAAAAATGATTTAGGGATTTAGCTTTGTGCTTGTTGTGTAAGCTCTCTGTCAAATATAATTAAAAATGATAAAAGTACATTTGAGTTTGCAAAAAATAGCGGTAGTTGTGCAGTACCTGTTAGTAGACATTGCAGTATTCAAGTGAATGTGAAACTGTTCTGGATGATTTCAAAATATAGTACAAAATACAAGTTTGTTAAAACCTGTTAAAACACATGTATCTCGTGATTTAGAGCACGATACTTAATGCAACAAGATATAGGTAGGTAGTTATAATAATTTTAAATGTATGTGGCAAGTATCACAATCCATATTATCATTCGAAATAAATTAAAGTTAGTAATAAAAGTATTTATATATTGTGTTTCCCATTGCGTTTCCAACAGCATTTCAGAGCCAATCGGTTTAGATGCATATTTTAGTTTAATTACCATCGCTAAAGGATAAACAATTATTTTTATATTATGTTTGATGAAATTGGTTAGTAAGCTGTATCAAACATTTCCTCATATTCTTCTCTGTTTCAGTATACGATTCACTCATTATGTCGATTCAAGCTTTGTGTGTGTATTTGTGTATTAAGTCCTGAGTCCATTTTTCTGCAACTTTTTTTATATTTTGTATGGAAACATCATCAATTTCTGTTGTTTTATCGCCTCTCGCCTGTATGGCTTGTTCAGTCATTTAATTAGTGATTTATAATAGCGTTCATAATATGGAACAACAAATATTCAGCCCTCGCATACTCCTTTGTTATTTTGTTTGCTATATTCTTATAACTTACAATATACATAACGCTATACTGTGTATGATTTCTTACAACTAGCGACTTTTTACCATTACTGCTGCGCAATGATCCAATCACTCGTCTTTTGGGGTTTCATCTGCAGTTGGCGTTATTATCCGCACAAAGAAAAATATAGATAAACAGTTGTTAGACAATGCAAAATATGTTCTAAGTGAAGGATCTGTAGTAAATTTGATTTGCCGGTACGCCATTTTTTATAGATATTTCTTGCCGCGATGGAAGAACAACAATAGTTTCAATGATTATGCGGATAGGGCACAAGATGGCTACCCTAAGTTACACTGAGGCAAAAATTTCTTAAGAAATTCATTAGAGCAATCTTATGGAAGCTCTCATAAGAAGGCTTTTATGAAAATCATAAGATATCTATTGAAACGTTGATCCCGAATAACCAAACATATTATTGCACTCCAACCATCCCGAATTTCGAAGCGTCGATGGGCGCGTGAGTAAAGCACGCGTTCTCCGATCTCGACGTCCCTGGTTCGACCTTCTTAACCCTCTCTTTCCCATGGTAGCACAGGTGATCCACTACTTTGCACTATTCATACAAATACAGGATAAGTTAGATCATTTCCATTTTTTCATCAGATGTTTGTATATGTTTAATGAACTATGTGGTTCATACTATTTGGTTTGGTTAAAATTTCTCTGCTGGTTTTTGTTCTAGGGCTAAATGATTTAGCGAAAGTAGGTATTTTCTTCATATTCTTTATTTTAATTCAATTATTCCAAATCCTGAACACTATTTTAAACGGAAAAAAATACTTGCATGCCCTATAGCATAGTTTCCCAAACTGAGGGTCGCGACCCCCCAGGGGGGTCGCCGGCCTTGATCCAGGGTGTCGCGAGGGACAGTTGAATGTTTTACTGTAACAGACAACAAATGAGGGAATTTCTATGGTGGGTCGCGAAAAGTACGTCTGCTGGCAAAGGGGGGTCGCGCACCCGAAAAGTTTGGGAACCTATGCCCTATAGTATGTATATTAGCACAATAAAATACCGGTTCACAAACAAGTTGACGATAAAACACTAATTTAATGAACAAGCATGTGGATCATCAGTGATCCATTGGGAACATAACGACATTTTTATCCTTCCTGATCTAACCTGTTCCTTGTTAGCATGTTAGCATACATTCAAGAAATTTGCCATTGTTAATAGTGTTTCATGTGAAAATGTCATTATTTCATATAATGTTATCTATTTATTGCCGGCAATAAGTCGCAGATGAATCCAGGACCAGGAGGGTATACACTCCCGTTCAAAAGTTTGGGGTCACCCCCTCAAAAACATGTCATTTTTTTAGGCCCATATCTCCGCCAATTTGCATCCGATTTCAAAACCCTAGGTTCCATTCAAAAGATAATAAGTCAAAGAAACTTTGAACATGATTTAAAAGAAACTTTTTCAGAAAATTTGGTATGTAAACTTAACCCAAAGTTGCCAAAATTTCTAAAAAATGAATATAAACTTACGGCAGTGTCGCTGGAAGTTGGGTCGACCAAATTTTAAGATGAGAGCGGTAATATGACCCATTTTCTCTTAGCTTTCAACTGCTTTTTACAGAACTTAGCTAAAAAATCTAGAAAAAAAGTTATTAAGTAAATTAATCCTTGATGTCATCGACCAAAAGTTTGGGGTCACCCCTCAATATGATGTATCGGCCAAAAGTTTGGGGTCACTATCGTAAAACATGGAAAAGTGATTTGTTGATATCTTTGTCATCTTTCATTCAATTTTAATTCTTCTTGGCTTATTTGAAACAAAATGAATGATACTTACTGCATAGACATTGAACCACACATATTTGTTGAAATTTACATACTAAAAGTTAACGTAAAGTTGCCTCATTTTTTGAAGCGTGGTAAAATGTGCTAACTTTACATAACATTTTTATATACAAAAATCGTTAAATACGTTAAGTTAAAGACATCAAACGTAAATTAAGTTAATTGTCTTTGAAATGAGCCAAAAATAATTAAAATTGAACTATAGATGACGAAGATATCACCAAATCAGTTTTCCATGTTTTACGAAAGTGACCCCAAACTTTTGGCCGATACATCATATTGAGGGGTGACCCCAAACTTTTGGTCGATGACATCAAGGATTAATTTACTTAATAACTTTTTTTTCTAGATTTTTTAGCTAAGTTCTGTAAAAAGCAGTTGAAATCTAATAGAAAATTGGTCATATTACCGCTCTCATCTTAAAATTTGGTCGACCCAACTTCCAGCGACACTGCCGTGAGTTTATATTCATTTTTTAGAAAATTTGGCAACTTTTGGTTAAGTTTACATACAAATTTTTTTGAAAAAGTTTCTTTTAAATCATGTTCAAAGTTTCTTTGACTTATTATCTTTTGAATGAAACCTAGGCAGGGTTTTGAAATCGGACGCAAATTGGCAGAGATATGGGCTTAAAAAATGACATGTTTTTGAGGGGGTGACCCCAAACTTTTGAACGGGAATGTATATGGTACGAAAAGAGAATTCATAGATTCGAAGCGAACCATGTCCGAATAACTACTTATGGTAACAGTAAGAAGTTTCATTAAGTTTTACAGAAGGGCTAGATTAGAAACTAGAGATAAATTAAAGGTGTAATTTACGATTTATAAATAGTAAAAAAAAAACAATATACTAAAAAAACAAAATTTATATATGTGCCTTTAGTGCATCCATCATTCCAATGAATCACAGGTGATCCACCCCGAAAATCAAATTTTTCATTTCTAACGATATTTTGGAGTAAAACCATACATCTTTTGTTCTAGTGATTTGTTTAGAAACCATTTTATCTATTTTTCAATGTCAAAAATCTTGTGGGAAAGAAAGGGTGAAGATCCGTTCTCGTAGTGTAGGTATCGATGGAGTAGTAACTATAATGAAAATATATCTGATCAACAATCATCAGCTTCATTTCATGTCTTTTCTAGCTTCTCATAAGCTATTTATTTTGCACTTTGAATGTTAAGGCGAAACTGGAAGCATTTTCTCATTTTTTCGGTTTTTGATTTTTTATTAAATAACGAAGCAATATTTTCAAAATCAGTTTTCGTGCACATGTAGAGTATGGATCAAGGTATCTTCTGATTTTTTTTGAAGTGGAAAATGTTTTCCATTTTTGCAGAAACCATTTTTTGTGAAATTTTGTTCAAAAATGGTTTTTGCAAAAACGAAAAACATTTTCCACTACAAAAAAAATTCAGAAGATACCTTGATCCATACTCTACATGTGCACGAAAACTGATTTTGAAAATATTGCTTCGTTATTTATTAAAAAAATCAAAAACCAAAAAATGAGGAAATGCTTCCAGTTTCGCCTTAAATAAACTCATTTGAAAACGCGAGTTTTGACATGTAATTTTTACTATTATGGGCCAAAACGACCGCCCGGAGCAAGTTGGCCAATCAGCTGAACTTTGACAATTATTAGTGCATTTCGATCCCTACGCAAACGAAATATATTACTGCATTTTTATACATAAAAGATGTCAAGTTAGCAAAAACCAACTATGATCTAGATCACAAGATGATATCATTCTGTTAAACCAACTTAAGTTAATTTATTAACCCTCGAGCAGTCGCGTCTTTGACTACCTGCAGCGACGCTGCGCTCACGCTGCACAGTGGTTCTGCCATAGGTCATTAATCCAAAAATTTGACCTCAATGAAACTGTGATATCATTGCGGAAACATCAAGTTTATTGCTTCAATAACTAGGGACAATCATTACTTTTATCAAATGTATGCCAAAACTTTTCCGCAGAGCTCATGAAAGTAGATGTTCTTGAGTAGATATTTTATTTGACTTTTCCTAAGTCCTATGCATTTATCACTCTATTAAAAAGTCGCATCCATTCGACATATATTTGGTTGATTGTGTTCGATTCTTACACAGTTGAAATCGATATTTATCACAAATTTAGATGCCATTCTTTATCATTTTATTTAAATAAGTGTGACTGAATTAGATTATTTTTCCACAAAGTACACACTTAGAAATTCTGAAATTTGCACGAAACGGAATCACCAAAGAATGTAAACGATTTCAAGACTGAATCATAAATTGGACTCAATTTTACGCGCATCATGTAAAAGCTGGTTGGTTGCGTTAGATGTCAACAAATCCGTTTCACCAGAAACGTAGAATCAGTATCACGTTCATCAGCCATCTTCTAACTCGGTGAAATAGCCGAGAGGTAAGAGATGTGGCTCACGATCAGGAGATCCGGTGTTCGGATCCATGCATGGCATTATTTTACTTTTCTATGTTTTAGCTGTCAAATCGGTTGTAGCGATTGCTAGACGCTAAGAAAAATTAAGTTTTATTTGGGGGTGTCTTGAGAGACGTAAGTTTACATGTTTCAACCTCTAAATTTGTGTTTTTGAAGATGCTCGTATATGTCAGGTTCAGGACACTTAAAATTACATGATATTTTCTTGGTGTGTATAAAAAACTGAAAATTTTCAACAAGCCGAAAAAAATGTTTCCCCTTCTGACCCCTTCGGACGTTCTTCTACAAAACTTCCCTATCATCTTAAACAATGATTTACTGGCGAATTTAGCTGCGACCGTTTGCGACCAGATTGGTGGTAGTCACTTAAGTGTCGTACTTTCAATTTACTCAAAAACTAACAAATACCTCCCGCGTTACATTGCACGGGACACTTTTTTCCAACTTTCACCCTCTTAAACCATTACTTTATGTGTGTTTCGCTATTCTTAAGCAGTTTCGACTACTGTGGACCGCCTAAACTAATATTAGTATATTCATATCAGTTGGTAACCAAAACTGCAAAATTATGAACTTCGGCTCCGTAAGGCCAAAAACTCGGTTGAGCTTATTTGTAATAAACATTACAAAAACGCATTTGGAATGCAAATATGCATCAAATTTAGCGGTTTCATCATAAAACTCAATAAAATCATATTTATGGCCGCCCTCATATAGGGCTGGAACCACTGTGCGCTGCGTACATGCGTGCATTTTTTATGGTGCGTGTACTCAGTACACGACGCGACCGCTCCCGGGTTAATATTATTCTTATTTGTAAATCTCTTAAAAGGAATATATTTTACACTGGGATATTACATTAGAGTAATGCGGGGCAAAAGTTCGCACGGGGCAAAAGTTCGCAGTGGGTCTTTTTCTGAGCACGACTTAAGAACCCAAACAAATCTGTATGGGTTCGACACATAATCAGGTCAGCTACTCGTCAATAAAATTTGGAACGATTTCGTTATGGTTTGGCAGAGTTATGGAAAAAATGTCTTTCTAGGGGTTTTGATAGAATTTTTGGATCTTTTGGAATAAGAATTTGTAGTAACAGGAAGAAGAAGAATCTCATAACCTCTTTATGTCGGAGAATCGTTATTCCATAGTAGTTCGCGAGGTGCACTCGAATAAACAATAAACTACTAGTGCTTCTTGCAGAAAGGGACTTTGTTAAAACCTCGACAGTGGGGCAAAAGTTCGCAGTAGCTGTGGGGCAAAAGTTCGCACTAGATTTCTGGGTCTAGTACATCAATATAATTACAGAATCTTTGAAGCAATGATAATTTTGTATAGAAACTACTATATATGCATAATATGAGTAGTATGGCCCCTGAAATCGTTGCGACAGAGGGTTTGAACATAGTTTTGTAAGAAGATTGACTGTAAAGCAAACATTATGTTCACGCATTTAAATCAATAAATGAAAAATGGCTAAAAAAACATTTTAAAACATTTTCTTCATCACCCTCGTCATGCCTTTTCGTATGTTTCTGAAGGTCTTTTGTTCATCTGTTGTGCAGGAGAACGGTGTGTGGCGGAGAAGGATGAACCACGAGCTCGCTGCACTTTATGGCGAACCCAGCATCCAGAAGGTAGCCAAAGCCGGAAGGATACGGTGGGCAGGGCATGTTGCAAGAATGCCGGACAACAACCCTGCAAAGTTGGTGTTTGCTAACCATCCGGTTGGTACAAGAAGGCGTGGAGCGCAGAGAGTACGATGGGCGGACCAGGTGGAGCGTGATCTGGCGAGTGTTGGGCGTGACCGACGTTGGAAAGCTGCAGCTGCAAATCGAGTATTATGGCGGCAAATTGTTGATTCAGTATTATCATGAATTTGATGTTAACTAAATAAATGGAAAATGGATTGTTCATCTACTTTAGCGGGGTCTTTCATAGCTTAGTTTGTAAATTCACAGTTATAAACCATCACCATACTGACGGGGATAAGATTCGATAACAGTCCCGTTCAACAGTTTTGCTGCATATTTGATTTTTTCATGCTTTTTGTGCAACACGTATCTCTATGATTACCCCACAACGTATTTTGACAACGCTGTAAAGGACAGTTCTTAGTTAATAGTTGTGGAAGTCTTCATAAAGCACACTCTATACAAAAGCTGAACACCAGGTCGTATTCCAGTTGGGTCGTAATTCTAAGAACAGAAAGAAACAGATTTCATGGCTAGAGTGAAAAGATGAACATGAATTAACATGAAATAAATGAACATCACACCAATAAACTACCCTGTACAAGGTGTGAACTTTTGCCCCGCATAGTGCGAACTTTTGCCCCCACTATGGGGCAAAAGTTCGCATTGGAGTACTTGTTTTAAAAATTGTATTACTAAAACTACAAAAGGAACGCGAAAAAATCTAGTACTACGTTTTGAAAGCAACATGATAGGGACCCGTTTAACGAAGAAAAACGATATTGTTTTCTTTTCGTTCAATAGTTATTTTGTAAAGTCTGCTAGGTGCGAACTTTTGCCCCGCATTACTCTACTTAATTTTTACAACTATCCTGTTCATTTATTGATTGAAATTATTCCAAGTATACATTTTTTTTTGTTATAGTTTCAATTGTGCCGTCCATGTCCATATAGTATGCTTGGTAAGTTGCGTCCACTACCAGGGAGCTCTATAGAGCTTTTTGTTCTGGGGGATAGTGGTGGGTATTAAAACAAGACTTACTGGACGTTATTGGTTATAAATTGTAGCTTTGAACAATGAAAGAAGTTACCGTTGCACCCGACTATAGGATCTAAACTCAAGAACAGTTTGGATGTCCTAGGATATCTCGACTAATCCCGTCTAATGAAAGAAGTTACTGTTACGCTCGTAGACTTTAGCAGGCTCTAAGCAGAATACCTGTTCCGTTTTTTGCTTATCCTTTAATATCCTATTGATCCAGATAGGGTAGGGCGGGGCAAGATGAGCACCCCAAGGATCACGTTGAGTTTATTGAAAGTTAACACAATCAGTAGGGGTAGGCGGGGCAATATGGACACCCGGGGCAGAATGGACACCCTCAATATTTTGAAATATGCGAACTTTTTTGAACTTTTAATGAATGCAGAATATAGTGCATTTGTCTAAAACTTAGTTTCAGGAAAGAAACATTCGAAATTAAAATTATACTTGATTTTACACGAAAAAGTTGCGTCCTCCGTTTTTTGTGCATGGAAATTATAATTTTCACACCATCTAAAATAAGATTTAGTGATTAATTTATTGCAGTTCGATTAAAACCTGATATTTCTAGAGCACATGCAAGTAGTTTTGCTGTATCTAGGCTCAGTGCACCAGTTATGGCAATAGTACCTCAAATTCGCCATAGTTGATTTTCAACCTTTAAAGATACAAATCAACAAGAAAAAAATCGTGAACAACAGATCACGATCACAAAAGATGATTGCAATCATTCAAGCTTCACAATTTGCTCAAATTATGGTAGAAATAAATCATTTTCCTTAACTTTTCGGCCTCCTTGCACCCTATTTCGCCATAGTGTACCAGTCATGGCAACTCCCATAAGGAATGCATGTAAATAGTGCGAAGTGGAACCCAAATTAACAAATGTGTCCATAACTGGTACAGGGTTCCTATCATTGGCACACGCCGTAATAAATACTAAAAGTAGTTTTGGCTCCGTTTCTATATTTTTCCTGTAAAGTATGAAAACTAATCAATCATTTGACTTATTGTTTACATTCGTCGGTCTTCTTCTTATTTTTGTAGAAATAGTTTTTCTTAGGTAGTGCGATAACTGGTACAGGCACCCTACATGTTTAACATGTTTTTATTTTCTTCTTTATTATATCAAAAATCAAGTTTGGAAACATCTTCTGCTGTCGGGGCAAAATGGACACTCACCTTTTTGAAAGAAGCGGCAAGGGAAAAATATAACCTAAATCACAAACCAACCAAATTCTTCGATTTCAGTATATTTTCGGTTAAATGTTCACTATAGTAGACATAGGGTGAAACAAATTGGTCAAAAAACGACAGCAGTGGAAAATAGTTGTTCTAGGCACAGCTGTACATGCCGACGAAAACGAAGCTTTATCCAAAACAGCCTGAATTTAAATTAACTGAACAAAAATGAACTACTTCGGCGTATTATTCATCCATAATAGTTGTTTTGTAATGAAATGGCTTTATAGATGTAAATAATGTACGAAATTCGTAAAAATCTCATGGTGTTCATATTACCCCGGTGTCCATTCTGCCCCGTATGCTTGAAGACGGTCATGAAAAACTAACATTTTTCATAACATTTTTTGAAGTGGATAAATCATTTTTCTTCGTGAGCATTCTTATGCAATAGATGCTAAATAGACTTTAAAAGGATAAATGTATCAAAAAACTAAACTTTTTTGGCATCTTGCCAGGTAAAGTTGGCAAAAACCTTACTTACCTTACTTACCGGTCAGGCTAAGGCCGGGGTGGCCTCTGCTGTACATAGTAGCCGCGTCCATTCCACTTGGTCCATGGCTGTTTGTCTCCAGTTCCGCACTCTGCGTAGGGTCCGCAGATCGTCCTCCACTTGGTCGACCCACCTAGCTCGCTGCGCTCCACGTCTTCTTGTACCGGTCGGATGACTCTCGAGAACCATTTTAGTCGGGTTGCTATCCGACATCCTGATGACGTGACCCGCCCACCGTAGCCTCCCGAGTTCCGCGGTATGGACGATGGTTGGTTCTCTCAGCAGCTGATGCAGCTCGTGGTTCATTCGCCTTCTCCAAGTCCCGTCTTCCATCTGCACTCCGCCGTAGATGGTACGCAACACCTTCCGTTCGAAAACTCCAAGGGCGCGTTGGTCCTCTGCACGTAGGGTCCATGTTTCGTGCCCATAGAGGACGACCGGTCTAATCAGCGTTTTGTAGATGGTTAACTTCGTGTTACGGCGAACTTTATTCGATCGTAGAGTTCTGCGGAGTCCAAAGTAAGAACGATTTCCTGTCACAATGCGCCTCTGAATTTCTCTGCTGGTGTCGTTGTCGGCGGTCACCAGTGAGCCCAAGTACACGAATTCTTCAACCGCCTCGATTTCATCACCGTCGATATGAATTCGGGGTGACGGGCGCGGTGATTCCTCCCTGGAGCCCTTTGCCATCATGTACTTTGTTTTCGACACATTAATGACTAATCCGATTCGCCTGGCTTCACTCTTTAGTCGGATGTACGTTTCCGCCATCGTCTCAAATTTACGAGCAATAATATCAATATCATCGGCGAAACCAA